>NC_140009.1:16413812-16451312 GCF_964263955.1 Coregonus lavaretus
CCATCCGGCGTCTAGAATCCAGGATGGACCTCACGGTGTACGCCGGAGCCCCCTCGATGTCCAACGGGGGCGGAGGAGTCTCCTCAATCTCAAAGTCCTGGAGTGGACCAGCTACCACCGGCCTGAGGAGAGACACATGGAACGAGGGGTTAATGTTCTTGTAATCAATAGGTAGTTCTAACCTATAACTCACCTCGTTCAATCTCCTCAGGACTTAAAGGGCCCCACAAACCGCCGACCCAGCTTCCGGCAGGGCAGGCGGAGGGGCAGGTTTCTGGTTGAGAGCCAGACTCGATCTCCAGGTGCGTACACTGGCCCCTCACTGTGGTGTAGGTCGGCGCTCGTCTTCTGTCGACGTATGGCACGCTGCAGATGGACGTGTGCAGCGTCCCACGTCTCCTCCGAGCGCCGCACCCACTCATCCACAGCGGGGGCCTCGATCTGGCTCTCATGCCATGGTGCCAGAACCGACTGGTACCCTAATACACACTGAAAAGGGGTTAGTTGGGTGGAGGAGTGGCGAAGAGAGTTCTGTGCCATCTCGGCCCAGGGCACATATCTCGCCCACTCCTCCGGCCGGCCCTGACAGTATGACCTCAGAAACCTACCCACATCCTGGTTGACACGTTCAACCTGCCCATTACTCTCCGGGTGGTAACCCGAGGTAAGGCTTACCAAAACCCCCAACCGTTCCATAAATGCTCTCCACACTCTAGAGGTGAACTGGGGGCCTCGGTCAGACACTATATCCTCGGGTACCCCGTAATGCCGGAAGACATGGGTGAACAGAGCCTCTGCGGTCTGTAGGGCAGTGGGTAGACCCGGCATGGGAAGGAGACGACAGGCCTTAGAGAACCGATCCACAACGACCAGGATGGTAGTATTCCCCTGTGAGGGGGGAAGGTCGGTAACAAAATCCACCGAGAGGTGGGACCAGGGTCGTTGTGGAATAGGCAGGGGTTGTAACTTACCCCTGGGCAAATGTCTGGGCGCCTTACACTGGGCACACACCGAACAGGAGGAGACATAAATCCTCACATCCCTAGCTAACGTTGGCCACCAGTACTTCGTGCTAAGGCAGTGCACTGTCCGGCCGATACCCGGATGGCCAGAGGAGGGGGACGTATGAGCCCAACAAATGAGGCGATCGCGTACCTCGAGCGGAACGTACGTCCGACCCACAGGACACTGTGGAGGACTCGGGTCGGTGCGTAACGCCCGCTCGATCTCACCATCAACCTCCCACACCACCGGAGCAACCAGACAAGACTCCGGTAGTATGGGCGTGGACTCAACTGACCTCTCCTCTGCGTCATACCGCCGAGACAGAGCATCTGCCTTCCCGTTCTGGGACCCAGGGATGTATGTGATTTTAAACACAAACCGGGCTAGAAACATAGTCCAGCGAGCCTGGCGAGGATTCAGTCTCCTAGCTGCCCGGATGTACTCCAGGTTACGATGGTCAGTTAGAATGAGGAAAGGGTGTTGAGCCCCCTCGAGCCAATGCCGCCACACCTTTAGGGCCTGTACCACGGCTAACAGCTCCCTGTCTCCTACGTCATAATTCCGCTCCGCCGGACTGAGCTTCTTTGAGTAAAACGCACAGGGACAGAGTTTAGGTGGAGTGCCAGAACGCTGGGAAAGAACGGCCCCTATCCCGGCCTCTGACGCGTCCACCTCTACTTGGAACGGTAAAGAGGGATCCGGATGCGCCAACACCGGCGCCGAGGTAAACAGGTCCTTCAGTCTCCCAAATGCCCTGTCCGCCTCAGCTGACCACCGCAAGCGCACCGGCCCCCCCTTTAACAGAGACGTTATGGGAGCTGCCACCTGTCCAAAACCCCGGATAAACCTCCGGTAATAATTCGCAAAACCCAAGAACCGTTGCACCTCCTTCACAGTGGTTGGGGTCTGCCAATTACGCACAGCTGACACCCGGTCTACCTCCATCTTCACCCCTGACGCAGATAACTGGTAACCCAGAAAGGAGACCGACTTCTGAAAAAACAGACATTTCTCTGCCTTGACATATAGGTCATGCTCCAACAGCCGCCTCAATACTCGGCGCACCAGGGCTACATGCTCAGCACGGGTAGGACTATACACCAGAATGTCGTCGATGTACACAACTACTCCCTGTCCCTGCATGTCCTGGAAAATCTCATCGACGAAGGATTGGAAGACTGAGGGAGCATTCATCAACCCATATGGCATGACTAGATACTCGTAGTGTCCGGAAGTCGTGCTAAACGCTGTCTTCCATTCATCGCCCTCTCTAATGCGCACCAAGTTATAAGCGCTCCTCAGATCCAATTTTGTAAAGAACTGCGCACCGTGCAGTGACTCCGTCATAGTCGCAATCAGAGGAAGTGGATAGCTGTACTTCACTGTGATCTGATTGAGACCGCGGTAATCAATACACGGGCGCAGACCTCCATCCTTTTTCTTCACAAAAAAGAAACTGGAGGAAGCGGGTGAAGTGGAGGCCCGTATGTATCCCTGTCTAAGAGACTCAGAGATGTACGTCTCCATAGCCTTTCTCTCCTCTTGAGACAAGGGATACACATGGCTCCGCGGGAGAGCTGCTCCTGACTGGAGATCTATCGCACAATCCCCCCGTCTATGAGGCGGCAGCTGCGCCGCCCTAGTCTTACTGAACGCCAGTGCCAAATCCTCATACTCGGGGGGAATCTGCAGTGCTGGCATTAGATTCGGACTCTCCACCGAGGTCGCCCCTATGGAAACACCCAGACACCGCCCCTCACATTGAGCAGACCACCCTTTAAGAGCTTTCTCTCGCCACATAATAGTAGGGTCATGAGTCATCAACCAGGGAAGACCCAGCACCACCGGATACGCAGGAGAGTCAATCAGATAGAGCTGAATTATCTCCTCATGACCCTCCTGCGCCATCATCTGAAGGGGTGCTGTGACCTCCCTAATCAACCCAGACCCTAACGGACGGCTATCTAGGGCATGGACGGGAAAAGGCTTATCCACTGGAAGGAGGGGAATCCCTAACTCTATACAGAACTGGCGATCTACAAAATTCCCAGCTGCGCCTGAATCTACCAGCGCCTTATGCTGGGAACGAGGTGCAACCTGTGGGAAACAAACAGGCAAGGTTAGGTGCACGACAGAAAGCTCTGGGTAAGCAGGGCGCCTACTCACCTGGGGGGACCCCCCAATGCGTGACCTGCCTTCTCCCTCCCCGGAGGACCCGCCCCAACACCTAGCCGCGGTGTGCCCTCCACGGCCACAGTTAGTGCAAGGGCCGGGTCCCCTCGGGCTCCTCCTCCTCCGTTCCCTAGCGCCAGCACCACCGAGCTCCATAGGACTCGGCTCGGAGGTGCTGGAGAGTGGAATGGGCGAACCCCCCCCCCCGGGACGTCCACGGGTGGCGAGCAGGGTATCCAGCCGAATGGCCATGTCGACAAGCTGGTCGAAAGTCAACGAGGTGTCCCTGCACGCCAACTCTCGCTGGACGTCCTCCCGGAGGCTGCAGCGGAAGTGGTCGATATGGGCCCGCTCATTCCACCCTGCATCGGCCGCTAGGGTCCGAAACTCCAAGGCAAAGTCCTGGGCGCTCCTCATCCCCTGTCGGAGGTAGAATAGACGCTCCCCCGCCGCCTTCCCCTCTGGTGGATGGTCGAACACAGCACGGAAGCGGCGGGAGAACTCCGCATAGTTCGTGGTAGCGGCGTCCATTCTCCTCCACTCAGCGTTGGCCCACTCCAACGCCTTGCCGGTGAGACAGGAGATGAGGGCTGAGACGCTCTCGTGTCCCGAGGGCGCCGGGTGTACGGTGGCGAGGTAGAGCTCCACCTGCAGCAGGAAACCTTGACACCCGGCAGTGGAGCCGTCGTACGCCCTCGGGAGCGAGAGCCGAATCCCACTGGGTTCCGGAGATGAGACAGGAGGGCTGACCGATGGGGCTGGTTCGGTTCGTGGGGGTGTGGGAACCCCGCTGGTCTCCCATCGGTGCAGAGTATTCATCACCCCCTCCAGGGCATGACAGACCTGGTTGATGCGGTCCTCCTGACCACGAAGACGTTCAGCCATCTCGGCTGTTGGCGCGGTCGCTCCTGCTGATTCCATGGAGAGGATGCGTGATTCTGTCAGAGTGGTGTGTGTAGATGAGTGGAAGGAATCAAGCGCAGGAACCAGGATGACTACAACCGTCTTTTATAGTAATGTTCAACACGTGAACAAAATAGTCGCCTACCCAACCGGGTGGCGCAAAACAATTACGCACAAAACACAGTGCGAAATACACATGAAAAGCGCACGCAGTGCGAACTCTCGGGACACGCCACAACGAGAGAAATAAACCATACAGAGGCAGTCTGACAACAAACAATCACGCATAACACCTGACCCAAACACACGAAACTAAATAGGGAAACAATTAAGACACCAATAAGGGACAGGTGTTATGAACAGACAAAACCAAACGAACATGAAACATAGAACGGTGGCAGCTAGTACTCCGGAGACGACGACCGCCGAAGCCTGCCCGAACAAGGAAGAGGAGCAGCCTCGGCCGAAACCGTGACAAGGGGACTCTTCTCAAGGTTAATCTCTCTGTACGTGAGGGCTTTGTTATGGAAGGTTTGGAATCGCTTCCTTTTAGGTGGTTGTAGAATTTAACGGCTCTTTTCTGGATTTTGATATTGGGCGTGTATCGGCCTAATTCTGCTCTGCATGCATTATTTTGCGTTTTACGTTGTACGCTGAGGATATTCTTTGCAGAATTCTGCATGCAGAGTCTCAATTTAACGTTTGTCCCATTTTGTGAATTCTTGGTTGGTGAGCGGACCCCAGACCTCACAACCATAAAGTGCAATAGGTTCTATAACTGATTCAAGTATTTTTAGCCAGATCCTAATTGGTATGTTGAATTTTATGTTCCTTTTGATGGCGTATGAAGGTCCTTCTTGACTTGTCTCTCAGATCGTTCACAGCTTTGTGGAAGTTACAATTGGCGCTGATGTTTAGGCTGAGGTATGCATAGTTTTTTGTGTGCTCTAGGGCAATGGTGTCTAGATGGAATTTGTATTTGTGGTCCTGGCAACTGGACCTTTTTTGGAACACCATTATTTTTGTCTTACTGAGATTTACTGTCAGGGCCTAGGTCTGACACAATTTGTGCAGAAGATCGAGGTGTTGCTGTAGGCCCTCCTTGGTTGGGGACAGAAGCACTAGATCATCAGCAAACAGTAGACATTTGACTTGAGATTCTAGTAGGGTGAGGCCGGGTGCTGTAGACTGTTCTAGTGCCCTTGCCAATTTGTTGATATACAGTGCATTCGGAAAGTATTCAGACCCCTTGACTATTTCCACATTTTGTTACGTTACAGCCTTATCTAAAATGGATTAAATTATACATTTTTCTCATAAATCTGTACACAATACCCCATAAGGACAAAGCAAAAACAGGTTTTTAGAATTTGTGCAAATTTATATTTAAAAAAAAGAAATACCTTATTTACATAAGTATTCTGACCCTTTGCTATTATACTCTAAATTCAGCTCAGGTGCATCCTGTTTCCATTGATCATAGTTGAGATGTTTCTTCAACTTGATTGCAGTCCACCTGTGGTAAATTCAATTGATAGGACATGATTTGGAAAGGCACACACCTGTCTATATAAGGTCCCACAGTTGACAGTGCCTGTCAAAGCAAAAACCAAGCCATCAGGCCGAAGAAATTGTCCGGAGATATCTGAGACAGGATTGTGTCGAGGCACAGATCTGGGGAAGGGTACTAAAAAATGTCTTTAGCATTGAAGGTCCCCAAGAACACAGTGGCCTCCATCATTCTTAAATGGAAGAAGTTTTGAACCAAAAGAAAATCTTCCTAGAGCTGGCCGCCCGGTCAAACTGAGCAATTGGGGGTGAAGGGCCTTGGTCAGGGAGCTCTGACAGAGCTCCAGAGTTCCTCTGTAGAGATGGGAGAACCTGTTCCGGTCTCCACCGACCACTCATCAGCCCAAACCACCGTCCCAGACCACCTACCAGTCCTCACCTCTTCCTATTTGTCACATACACGTGTTTAGCAGATGTTATTGCGGGTGTAGCGAAATGCTTGTGCTTCTAGCTCCGACAGTGCAGTAATATCTAACAAGTAATATCTAACAATTTCACAACATATACCCAATACACACAAATCTAGTAAGGAATGGAATTTAAGAATATATACATATATATGGACAAGCAATGACAGAGCGGCATGGACTAAGATACAGTAGAATATTATAGAATAGAATACAGTATATACATATGAGAGGAGTAGTGCAAGATATGTAAACATTATTAAAGTGACTAGTGTTCCATTTCTTAAAGTGGGCAGTGATTTCAATAGGCAGCAGCAGCCTCTAATGTGCTAGTGATGGCTATTTAACAGTCTGATGGCCTTGAGATAGAAGCAGTTTTTCAGTCTCTCTGTCCCAGCTTTGAGGCACCTGTATTGACCTCGCCTTCTGGATAGCGGGGTGAACAGGCAGTGGCTCGGGCGGTTGATGTCCTTGATTATCTTTTTGGCCTTCCTGTGACATCGGGTGCTGTAGGTGTCTTGGAGGGCGGGTAGTTTGCCCCAGGTCCCGCTCTCCGAACTGTCTACCGCCCTAGCGGGAGGATGGCGGCTACAGACTCCGTCACCGGCCCAGAACTGGCAGGCGTTCCCCGGGAGTATTGGGATCTGGGGAAGGTGTTTAGTAAGAGGCGTGCCAAGGGCCTACCTCCTCACAGGCCATACGACTGCGCTATCGATCTCCTGCCGGGCGCCATGCCCACACAAGGTTGATTGCTTTCCTTGTCCCGGCTGGAGATGCAAGCCATGAGGGAGCATATCGACGAGGCACTCGTCGAGGGTCACATCCGTCCCTCTACCTCACCCGTGGGCGCGGGCTTCTTCTTCGTGGGGAAAAAGGACGGTGGGCAGCGGCCGTGCATTGATTACCGGGCGCTCAACGACATCACGGTTAAAAACCGCTACCCACACCTCACACCAACCCTTACATCTCTCCCTTTCTCTCTCTCTCTCTCTTTCAATCCCTCGCTCTCTGCCTCTCTCCCTCACTCTTTCTCTCTCACACTCTTTCTCTTTCTTCCTCTTGTTGTTAACAGGGTTTTAGAACAGGCTTAGTTAGAAAGTCTGTTAAGGCCTCGATCTGCTGCAATGTCCTCTATGACCAGTCAGTCTGACAGCTGTTGAAAGGAAAGTGAGGAAGAGCACAATCAGGGAAGGAAGAGAGAAGATAGAGAGAGGCAGAGAAAGATGGAGGCTGTGGTGGAAGGAAGGATACTATGAGAAAACAGGAATGAAAGGAGTAGGCCTAGATAGTTGGAGTGTGTGGATAGAGGGACAGTGATTAGGCAAGAAGAGAGAGATGGATGCTCTAGTGGACACAATCAGGAAAGGAAGAGAGGAGAGTGAGTTGAAATGAGTCAGAAGAAAATTAATGCTGTATTGGATGGAGGGATACTGTTAGAGAAGGGACAGGAAGGAGGAAGAGAGAGATTTATGCTCTAGTGGACAGTGTGATACTGTGGGCCTGCCCATTCATTCAGGAGGAGGGGGATTTGATGGTGACTGGAGCTGGGACTCAGGCTGACAGTACTGGCTCTCTCTCACACAGGAATGGATGGCTTCTTCAGATAGCTGTTTAAACAGGTTCAATGGCCTGGCCTCCCCAGAGATTTTTATAAATTGTTTATTTAACCTTTATTTAACCAGGACAAGCCCATTGAGACCCAGCGTCTCTTTTTCAAGGGAGACCTGGCCAAGAAGGCAGCAACAATCAATACATTACAGAATTAAAACATACAACAATACAATACAATGAGTGAGAAATGGAAGGCGAGGGAGTGAGAGATGGATAGATTGTATGAGAGAGAGGGAGGGATATGGCTGGGGATCAGAGTAACTGTGGGCAGTGTGTAGTGTATAATCAGAGTATTAGAGCAGGCTGGCTAAGGACAGGCTGACTGACTGGGCATGGCCATAAGTACTGCCACACAACTGCATGCTGTATGTTGGTTCTCTCTGCCATTGTGCGTGTACTGTGTGTGTAGTACTCTAGGGATCCTGCAGACAGCTCCTAAGATAGAACTATCATCAGACGCAGCACCTATCATGCTGTCTGCCAACACACACACTCTTTCAACCCACCACTTGAACAATGGACCCAGACCAGAAGTCCAACTTTGAACATATTTGTTAACCATGACTGGCTCTTTACATTTACATTTTAGTCATTTAGCAGACGCTCTTATCCAGAGCGACTTACAGTTAGTGCATACATTTTCATACTGGCCCCCCGTGGGAAACGAACCCACAACCCTGGCGTTGCAAGCGCCATGCTCTACCAACTGAGCTACAGGGGACTTTAGCCCACTGTTTGCCATTATGAGTATTCACAAAGACAGGCTAACAGCGAGCCAATAGAAGAGAGCTGAACTAGACTGTGGTGGAGTGTGTGGTTTTTATATGGAAGGCTTTTAGGGTCTTGTTTAAAATTAAGAAGCTTTACTCTGTTTTTCATTCCATAGAGATACACTTTACTTCACTGCTCAATCTTCTTCGGGTAACAAAGGGAAAATGTCAGCAACACACCACGTCAGGTCCATCAGAAGGCTTATAAGCGTTTTAATATTTAAAAAAAGAAACATTTTAAAACTAAGAAATCCTCCAGTCTTTCCTGATTTGCTAGAATATTCTATCTACCATACTGGTATTTTCTCTTCTGTTGACTTGTACAGCATTATACAGTACTGAGTGAGGCATAGAGGTTAAACACAGTCATAGGCACACACACACGCACATACACACGTACACGCACACACACACACACACATACATACAAACACACGCACACACACAGACAGACAAACAGAAAAAAAAACACAAATACATACACGTTGTTTTGGCTAATCAGTGCCTCACTAATGAAGGATTAGTATTAGTCTAAACAAGCTCTGGAACGCTTGATTGGGCTTTATCAATTCTCCCCCATTATCCCTACTCCCACAGAGTGGACTGAAGAAGAGCCCCAACAGACATCTACACTCCAAACTATCTACCGTGTGTGTGAGCCAGAGTTACACACACACACACACGCACGCGTGTGCGCACACACACACACACACACACTTGTAAACCACCTTCTTCTTCTCAAGAGACCAATTCTCTTAACTATTATTTCTTAGTAAATCACATTCAAATGATTAAAAACAAAGATTCATAGATTTCATTAATTATTCATATTTTTCTTGGGGTTTGAGGAAGGGAAAGGAAAAGGAGAGAAAGAGAACAAGAGAGGGAGGGAGCAAGAGAAGAAGATGGAGACAGAAGAAAGAGAGGGAGGAAGAGAGAGACAGAGAGAAGATAAATAGAGTAGAGGGAGCAGTGGTGGAAGAGAAAGAGATGGAGAAGGCCTGTGAGAGAAAGAGAGAGAAGGCCTGTGAGAGAAGAGAAAGAGAGAGAAGGCCTGTGAGAGAAAGATAGAAGGCCTGTGAGAGAAGCGAAAGATAGAGAAGGCCTGTGAGAGAAAGATAGAAGGCCTGTGAGAGAAGAGAAAGAAGGCCTGTGAGAGAAAGATATAAGGTCTGTGAGAGAAGAGAAAGAGAGAGAAGGCCTGTGAGAGAAAGATAGAAGGCCTGTGAGAGAAAGATAGAATGCCTGTGAGAGAAGAGAAAGAGAGAGAAGGCCTGTGAGAGAAAGAGAGAGAAGGCATGTGAGAGAAAGAGAGAGAGAAGGCCTGTGAGAGAAAGAGAGAGAAGGCCTGTGAAAGAAAGATAGAGAGAGAAGGCCTGTGAGAGAAAGCAGACTCTTTTGGCAATTAGAAAAGGCATTATTAGTGATTATAAGAGTATGCAGGGAAAGAGAGTGAGAGAGAGGGAAAGAGAGGAGAATCAGACACAATAAAGCCTCTCCTAGGCATAGGAAAGCCTCACTGCAGAGGAAGAGAAAACAGGGGAGAAGAATAGAGATGAAGTGAGCAGCAACTTCCAACTCTTCTTTACAGCCATCTAGTCTGTTGTTGTTGAGTTGTGCCCAAAGCCCCAGTCAAGACACAGTAAGTCCTAGTCGGCATGTATGTGAACCTCCCCATCAGTCAAGGTTTGGAGGCTGGACCGTCAGACATAGTGCTGCAGCTCAAACACACACACATACACACATGCACACACACACACACACACACACACACACACACACACACACACACACACACACACACACACACACACACACACACACACACACACACACACACACACACTGATAACCAAAACCCACATCCCCCATGTGCACCTCTCATTTCCACACAGCAATCATGTCTCCACTTCATTCAATGTGGCCTTTTACGCTGTCTTTCTGTGGTTATGGGGAAAGAGACGTAAAGCACTCTGGTGGTTGCTGTTCATTGGGTTCTGTGGATCGATAACCTACAAATTCAATGATGAATTTAATACGTAGCGTGGCATTCCCTTGACATACAGCCCAGATCCTGTATCACTTACAGCTGCTGAGATGCTAAAGCAATGATAAGATAGATATTCACTGAAGTCTAGACACTTTTATGAAACTAACTATCAAAGACAAGGGCCAAGTGCGTTCCCAGGAGCAATCAGTGACTGCTGGTGTTTGTGTGTTTGATTGTCTGTTTGAGAGATAGAGAGAGAGAGAGAGAGAGAGAGAGAGAGAGAGAGAGAGAGAGAGAGAGAGAGAGAGAGAGAGAGAGAGAGAGAGAGAGAGAGAGAGAGAGAGAGAGAGAGAGAGAGAGAGAGAGAGAGAGAGAGAGAGAGAGAGAGAGAGAGAGAGAGAGAGAGAGAGAGAGAGAGAGAGAGAGAGAGAGAGAGAGAGAGAGAGAGAGAGAGAGAGAGAGAGAGAGAGAGAGAGAGACAGAGACAGAGACAGAGACAGAGACAGAAATATATATAAAACATTTATAGCAAAAATACCTTATTTACATAAGTATTCAGACCCTTTGCTATGAGACTCGAAATTGAGCTTAGGTGCATCCTGTTTCCATTGATCATCCTTGAGATGTTTCTACAACTTGATTGGAGTCCACCTGTGGTAAATTCAATTGATTGGACATGATTTGGAAAGGCATATACCTGTCTATATAAGGTCCCACAGTTGACCCAGCAGAATTGAAAGTCCCCAACAACACAGTGGCCTCCATCATTCTTAAATGGAAGAACTTTGGAACCACCCAGACTCTTCCTAGAGCTGGCTGCATGGCCAAACTGAGCAATAGGGGGATAATGGACTTGGTCAGGGAGGTGATCAAGAACCCGATAGTCACTCTGACAGAGCTCTACATTTCCACTGTGGAGATGGGAGAACCGTCCAGAAGGACAACCATCTCTGCAGCACTCCACCAATCAGGCCTTTATGGTGGAGTGGCCACTCCTCAGTAAAAGGCACATGACATTACGCTTGGAGTTTGCCAAAAGGCACTTAAAGACTCTCAGACCATGAGAAACAAGATTCTCTGGTCCTTGAGTGGCCCAGCCAGAGCCCGGACTTAAACCCGATCGAACATATCTGGAGAGACCTGAAAAGAGCCTTTAGGTGCCTTTTGGAAAACTCCAAGCCGGCTGTCGTGCCTTTTACTGTAGAATGGCGTCCGTCTGGACACTCTACCATAAAGGCCTGATTGGTGGACTGCTGCAGAGATGGTTGTCCTTCTGGAAGATTTTCCCATCTCCACAGAGGAACTCTGGAGCTCTGTCAGAGTGATCATTGGGTTCTTGGTCACCTCTCTAACCAAGGCCTTTCTCCCCTGATTGCTCAGTTTGGCCGGGCGGCCAGCTCTAGGAAGAGTCTTGGTGGTTCCAAAGATCTTCCATTTAAGAGTGATGGAGGCCAGTGTGTTCTTGGGGACCTTGAATGCTACATAAATGTGTTGGTACCCTTCCCCAGATCTGTGCCTCGACACAATCCTGTCTCGGAGCTCTACGGACAATTTCTTCAACCTCATGGCTTGGTTTTTACTCTGACATGCACTGTCAAATGGGGGACCTTATATAGACAGGTGTGTGCCTTTCCAAATAATGTCCAATCAATTGAATTTACCACAAGTGGACTCCAATCAAGTTGTACAAACATCTCAAGGATGATCAATGGATGCAGGATGCACCTGTGCTCAGTTTTGAGTCTCATAGCAAAGGGTCTGAATATTTATAGAAATAAGGTATTTCTGTTTTTTATGTTTAATACATTTGCAAAAATATCTACAAACCTGATATCTTTGTCATTATGGGGTATTGTGTGTAGATTGATGAGGAAAAATATGTTTTTAATCCATTTTAGAATAAGGCTGTAACGCAACAAAATGTGGAAACAGTCAAGGGGTCTGAATACTTTCCGAATGCACTACCGGTCAAAAGTTTTATAACACCTTCTCATTCAAGGGTTTTTCTTTATTTTTTACTATTTTCTACATTGTAGAATTATAGTGATGACATCAAAACTATGAAATGACACATACAGTGAGGGAAAAAAGTATTTGATCCCCTGCTGATTTTGCACGTTTGCCCACTGACAAAGAAATGATCAGTCTATAATTTTAATGGTAGGTTTATTTGAACAGTGAGAGACAGAATAACAAAAAAAAAATCCAGAAAAACGCATATCAAAAATGTTATAAATTGATTTGCATTTTAATGAGGGAAATTAGTATTTGTCTCAATCAGAAAGATTCCGGCTCCCAGGTGTCTTTTATACAGGTAACGAGCTGAGATTAGGAGCACACTCTTAAAGGGAGTGCTCCTAATCTCAGCTTGTTACCTGTATAAAAGACACCTGTCCACAGAAGCAATCAATCAATCAGATTCCAAACTCTCCACCATGGCCAAGACCAAAGAGCTCTCCAAGGATGTCAGGGTCAAGATTGTAGACCTACACAAGGCTGGAATGGGCTACAAGACCATCGCCAAGCAGCTTGGTGAGAAGGTGACAACAGTTGGTGCGATTATTCGCAAATGGAAGAAACACAAAAGAACTGTCAATCTCCCTCGGCCTGGGGCTCCATGCAAGATCTCACCTCGTGGAGTTGCAATGATCATGAGAACGGTGAGGAATCAGCCCAGAACTACACGGGAGGATCTTATCAATGATCTCAAGGCAGCTGGGACCATAGTCACCAGGAAAACAATTGGTAACACACTACGCCGTGAAGGACTGAAATCCTGCAGTGCCCGCAAGGTCCCCCTGCTCAAGAAAGCACATATACAGGCCCGTCTGAAGTTTGCCAATGAACATCTGAATGATTCAGAGAAGAACTGGGTGAAAGTGTTGTGGTCAGATGAAACCAAAATCGAGGTCTTTGGCATCAACTCAACTCACCGTGTTTGGAGGAGGAGGAATGCTGCCTATGACCCCAAGAACACCATCCCCACCGTCAAACATGGAGGTGGAAACATTATGCTTTGGGGGTGTTTTTCTGCTAAGGGGACAGGACAACTTCACCGCATCAAAGGGACGATGGCCATGTACCGTCAAATCTTGGGTGAGAACCTCCTTCCCTCAGCCAGGGCATTGAAAATGGGTCGTGGATGGGTATTCCAGCATGGCAATGACCCAAAACACACGGCCAAGGCAACAAAGGAGTGGCTCAAGAAGAAACACATTAAGGTCCTGGAGTGGCCTAGCCAGTCTCCAGACCTTAATCCCATAGAAAATCTGTGGAGGGAGCTGAAGGTTCGAGTTGCCAAACGTCAGCCTCGAAACCTTAATGACTTGGAGAAGATCTGCAAAGAGGAGTGGGACAAAATCCCTCCTGAGATGTGTGCAAACCTGGTGGCCAACTACAAGAAACGTCTGACCTCTGTGATTGCCAACAAGGGTTTTGCCACCAAGTACTAAGTCATGTTTTGCAGAGGGGTCAAATACTTATTTCCCTCATTAAAATGCAAATCAATTTATAACATTTTTGACATGCATTTTTCTGGATTTTTTTGTTGATATTCTGTCTCTCACTGTTCAAATAAACCTACCATTAAAATTATAGACTGATCATGTCTTTGTCAGTGGGCAAACATACAAAATCAGCAGGGGATCAAATACCTATTTCCCTCACTGTATGGAATCTTGTAGTAACCAAAAAAAGTGTTAAACAAAATATATTTGAGATTTGAGATTCTTCAAATAGCCACCCTTTCCCTTGATGACAGATTTGCACACGCTTGGCATTCTCTCAACCAGCTTCACCTGGAATGTTTTTCCAGCAGTCTTGAAGGAGTTCCCACATATGCTGTGCACTTGTTGGCTGCTTTTCCTTCATTCTGCGGTCCGACTCATCCCAAACCATCTCAATTTGGTTGAGGTCGGAGGATTGTGGAGGCCAGGTCATCTGATGCAGCACTCCATCACTCTCCTTCTTGGTCAAATAGCCCTTACACAGCCTGGAGGTGTGTTGGGTCATTGTCCTGTTGAAAAACAAATGATAGTCCCACTAAGCCCAAACCAGATGGGATGCCATGCTGGTTAAGTGTGCCTTGAATTCTAAATAAGACAGTGTCAGACAGTGTCACCAGCAAAGTACCCCCACACCATAACACCTCCTCCTCCATGCTTTACGGTGGGAAATACACATGCGGAGATCATCTGTTCATCCACCCCGCGTCTCACAAAGACACGGCGTTTTGAACTAAAGATCTCCAATTTGGACTCCAGACCAAAGGACAAATTTCCACCGGTCTAATGTCCATTGCTCGTGTTTCTTGGCCCAAGCAAGTCTCTTCTTCTTATTGGTGTCCTTTAGTAGTGGTTTCTTTGCAGCAATTTGACCTTGAAGGCCTGATTCACACAGTCTCCTCTGAACAGTTGATGTTGAGATGTGTCTGTTACTTGAACTCTGTGAAGCTTTTATTTGGGCTGGTAACTCTAATGAACTTATCCTCTGCAGCAGAGGTAACTCTGGGTCTTCCTTTCCAGTGGCGGTCCTCATGAGAGCCAGTTTCATCATAGCGCTTGATGGTTTTTGCAACTGCACTTGAAGAAACTTTAAAAGTTCTTGAAATGTTTCGTATTGACTGACCTTCATGTCTTAAAGTCATGATGGACTGTAATTTCTCTTTGCTTATTTGAGCTGTTCTTGCCATAATATGGACTTGGACTATTACCAAATAGGGCTATCTTCTGTATATACTACCCCTACCTTGTCACAACACAACTGAATGGCTGAAACGCATTAAGAAGGAAAGAAATTCCACAAATTAACTTTTAACAAGGCACACCTGTTAATTGAAATGCATTCCAGGTGACTACCTCATGAAGCTGGTTGAGAGAATGCCAAGAGTGTGCAAAGCTGTCATTAAGGCAAAGGGTGGCTATTTGAAGAATCTCAAATATAAATTATATTTTGATTTGTTTAACACTTTTTTGGCTACTACATGATTCCATATGTGTTATTTCATAGTTTTGATGTCTTCACTATTATTCTACAATGTAGAAACTAGTAAAAATAAAGAAAAACCCTTGAATGAGTAGGTAGTATATATATATATATATATATATATATATATATATATATATATATATATATATATATATATATATAGAGAGAGAGAGAGAGAGAGAGAGAGAGAGAGAGAGAGAGAGAGAGAGAGAGAGAGAGAGAGAGAGAGAGAGAGAGAGAGAGAGAGAGAGAGAGAAAAAGAGAGAGCTAGTTTGATGAGGGTCTGGTGTCTATTGGATCACTGTATGCCTATGCTGCTGTGTCCTCTGTGGTCAGAGATGTGGAGAGGGGGTTTCAGTGTGTGTTTGGGGGCGTCTTGACTTTTCAGAGAACACCATGTTTTTGACACAGACTGCTGCTTTCAGCACTCTCCACTCAGGCAGCAACAAATTCTAAATCTCCCCGTCCCCACCCCGTCCCCCATCCTCCTAAGTATTTTTCTGAGACAGGGCACTCAAGGTCAGTGTGTATGTGTGTGTGTGTTTGTGTGTTGAGGGAACAGAGTCCCAGCCAATATGCCCACTCTGCCAATGCGCCCTGTCACTCCATCACACCCAAAACCAACTCCCCAAACAACCCACCCACCCACTCACACTCCACCCACCCAACCCACTCCACCCACCCAACCCACCCCACTGACCCCACCCAACCCACCCACACTGACCCCACCCAACCCAACCCACCCCACTCCCAAAACCCCCACCCCACCCAACCCAACCCACAACCCAACCCACTCCCACACACTATTCACACAGACTGCTCTGCTGTGGAGGACTACACATACCTAAGGCACTTACTTCCTCAAACTGTTGGAGGAAACAAGACTTTGTTTCTGTAGTCTAATCAACATTATCTTCAATCAACTGTTTTCTAAAGTGTTTCAGATGTTCCGTTTCTTGACCGGACAGGCAATATACAACAGAGGTCCTATTAGCTTTGCGTAGAGAGAAAACAAATACATTTTGAGTCACTCAAACCCTACAAAAACATACACATGTAATTACATGTTCACATCAGGCTATGGTCCTGTACTAAGGAGACTGGGGTGGGTGAACCGTGCAATTAGTGGTTGTAAAGTTTCCCATAGACAGTAGCCATGAGGGAAAAGTTCAGGACACGGTCAAACCAGAATCCAATGCTAGAGGTAGCGCGCTGTACAGATGTAGAATCTTAATTTGATCACCCTGTTGCAGGAAAACTCCCCTTTATTAAAACGTGTGTATTTGAGGTTTAAAGGCTTCTGAAGATTATAATTTTCACTTTGAAATTTCAGACTTAATTTTCCCTATGAAAAAGGTATCAACCCCTACAAAAATGTCCATTAATTATAATCTACATAATAATTCACATTTCCTGTTGCTGTATGATACGTTTTTTTGCTGTAGAAAACTGTTTCAAATTAAGATCCTACATCTGTAGCTTAACTACATCCATGTACTGCCAAAAATAAAAACTTCAATATAGCAACAGTGGCACTGTGTCAATCAAAAGAGACTACAGGCCACAGCTTAAGACACAACTAACCTACTATGTCTATATGTAGCCTACAGCTGTAATCGAGGTAACAGTTGCGGTCACACCAGACACAGGTAAGGTCATCGAGACAGTGATTGTGTGTGTGTGTGTATGCTCCTTCCTCAAAATGACTAGAGTGCTGCTCCTTCCTCACAGTGACTAGAGTGCAATGCGCCCTCAACCTGTGTGCTTAGGGTATGGTGTCTTATGACTGAGGTGAAGAAGAGCCATTTGTCACTGATTATGGCTAACAAAACCTCCTCAAGGTTGTGTCTGTGTGTTGTGTGTATGGTGAGTGTGCGTGTGTGTGTGTTGATGCCAGATTGCATCATTGAGACCCTGTTGCAGGCAGAATGAGGAGGCTTTGCAGAGCAGTGATCAATCAGTCTTAAACCTGTCAGCTAAATGTTTCCAAGAGCTTGGAGGCATTAGGAGAGTAAATCCTACATTGTCTGTGTGTCTACGTGTGTGTGTGTGTGAGTTTAGTGTCTGTGTGTGTGCGTGCATGCATATGTGTGTATATCTGTGTTTGTTTGTCATTGTGGGTGACAGACAGAGTGGATATGTGAGCGTATGTAAGATACAGTAGAAACCTCCCCCACTACCAGAATTTATGCAATCGAGATATTTGGGAAATTCGCAAGGGTCAGCACAGCCGGAGTGCAATGGCAGAGCCTCGCCCTGGGTGAACCGCCTTCTTGATCACGGTATCTCCATTGCCAGGTAAGTAATGGTCAGATGACGCAGATGCTAAGCTACAGGACTGCTTTGCTAGCACAGACTGGAATATGTTCCGGGATTCTTCCAATGGCATTGAGGAGTACACCACATCAGTCACTGGCTTCATCAATAAGTGCATCGATGGCGTCGTCCCCACAATGACAGTACGTACACACCCCAACCAGAAGCCATGGATTACAGGCAACATCCGCACTGAGCTAAAGGGTAGAGCTGTGTGGCAGGGCTTGCAAACAATTACGGACTACAAAGGGAAGCACAGCCGCGAGCTGCCCAGTGACACGAGCCTACCAGACGAGCTAAATTACTTCTATGAAGCATGCATGAGAACACCATCTGTTCTGGACGACTGTGTGACCACGCTCTCCATAGCCGATGTGAGTAAGACCTTTAAACAGGTCAACATTCACAAGGCCGCAGAGCCAGACAGATTACCAGGACGTGTACTCCGAGCATGCGCTGACCAACTGGCAAGTGTCTTCACTGACATTTTCAACCTGTCCCTGACCGAGTCTGTAATACCAACACGTTTCAAGCAGACCACCATAGTCCCTGTGCCCAAGAACACCAAGGTAACCTGCCTAAATGACTACCAACCCGTAGCACTCACGTCTGTAGCCATGAAGCGCTTTGAAAGGCTGGTCATGGCTCACATCAACACCATTATCCCAGAAACCCTAGACCCACTCCAATTCGCATACCACCCCAACAGATCCACAGATGATACAATCTCTATTGCACTCCACACTGCCCTTTCCCACCTGGACAAAAGGAACACCTACGTGAGAATGCTATTAATTGACTACAGCTCAGCATTCAACACCGTAGTGCCCTCAAAGCTCATCACTAAGCTAAGGACCCTGGAACTAAACACCTCCCTCTGCAACAGTGGTAGGCCTGATCACCGACAACGATGAGACAGCCTATAGGGAGGAGGTTAGAGACCTGGCAGTGTGGTGCCAGGATAACAACCTCTTCCTCAACGTTATCAAGATAAAGCAGATGATCGTGGACTACAGGAAAAGGAGGGCCGAGCACGCCCCCATTCTCATTGATGGGGCTGTAGTGGAGCAGGTTCAGAGCTTCAAGTTCCTTGGTGTCCACATCACCAACAAACTATCATTGTCCAAACACACCAAGACAGTCGTGAAGAGGGCACGACAATGCCTATTCCCCCTCAGGAGACTGAAAAGATTTGGCATGAGTCCTCAGATCCTCAAAAAGTTCTACAGCTGCACCATCGAGAGCATCCTGACTGGTTGCATCACCGCCTGGTATGGCAACTGCTCGGCCTCCGACCGCAAGGCACTACAGAGGGTAGTGCGTACGGCCCAGTACATCACTGGGGCAAGCTTCCTGCCATCCAGGACCTCTATAACAGGCGGTATCAGAGGAATGCCCTAGAAATTGCCAAAGACTCCAGCCACCCTAGTCATAGACTGTTCTCTCTGCTACCGCACGGCAAGCGGTACCGGAGCGCCAAGTCTAGGTCCAAAAGGCTTCTTAACAGCTTCTACCCCCAAGCCATAAGACTCCTGAACAGCTAATCAAATGGCTACCCAGACTATTTGCATTGACCCCACCCCCATTTTCACACTGCTGTTACTCTCTGTTTATTATCTATGCATAGTCACTTCACCTCTACCTACATGTATATTACCTCAATTACCTCAACTAACCTGTGCCCCCGCACATTGACTCTGTACCGGTACCCCCTGTATTTAGCCTCGTTACTGTTATTTTATTGTTGCTCTTTAATTATTTTTTATTTTTCTATATATTTTTTTACTTCAGTTTATTTAGTAAATACTTTCTTAACACTTATTTTTCTTAAAACTGCATTGTTCGTTAAGGTCTACACCTGTTGTATTCGGCGCATGTGACAAATAAAATTGGATTGGATTGGATTTTTTATTTGATTTAAAAACATAGCAGTAGCAGAGAGGCAGAGTCATACAGTTTGGAAGTGATTTGTTATCTCTTCCTCTCTCCATCTCTCCCTGTGTGACTGGGAATGCAGCTGTTGTTAAGACACGCACTCCTATGATGGACCAATTAGCCTTGCCACGTCACTCACCTTCACACAATACAGACACTTCAGAGACACTCTACAGTTCACACTCCAGTCTACACACTCCAGTCTACACATGCCAGTCTACACACACACCAGTCTACACACTCCAGTCTACACATGCCAGTCTACACACACACCAGTCTACACACTCCAGTCTACACATGCCAGTCTACACACACACCAGTCTACACACTCCAGTCTACACATGCCAGTCTACACACACACCAGTCTACACACTCCAGTCTACACATGCCAGTCTACACACACACCAGTCTACACACTCCAGTCTACACATGCCAGTCTACACACACACCAGTCTACACACTCCAGTCTACACATGCCAGTCTACACACACACCAGTCTACACACTCCAGTCTACACATGCCAGTCTACACACACACCAGTCTACACACTCCAGTCTACACATGCCAGTCTACACACACTCCAGTCTACACACTCCAGTCTACACATGCCAGTCTACACACACACCAGTCTACACACTCCAGTCTACACATGCCAGTCTACACACACACCAGTCTACACACTCCAGTCTACACATGCCAGTGTAAGAGTGTTTCTATAGGAGGATTGATATCACCGCTGAGCCTGAGGAGCCTGGCAGATAGCATACAGAGGTCCTAGTTGTACAACACATACACATTTTATTTTCTGACACACACACACGTGTGCATGCACGCAAAAACGAATAAACACACATACTCACGCACACACCCACACACACACACACACAAATACACACCTTACACCATCCACCCCCCATGCACAGATACTCTTTTAAACCGGCTGTCTGAGAAGCCACATGGCTTCATTGCAGCTAATTTTTGTGTGGTTTAGAAGGAGAAGGCCCTGGAGCTTCCAGGGAGAAACCACACGCACCCGCCAGGAGGAGGGGGTGCTGGGTGGCGGGTGGTTGAAAGGGGGGGAAATAAATGAGCAGCCCTAGCAGGTTGCTCTGACAAGTCCTGTTAATGAGAACATCCTCAAGAGTTTTTGGAAGAGGCAGCAAAAAACAGGGGCCATGATTATCTGTTTGTGAGGAAAGGAGGATGGAGTGTGAAGAAGAACCGCAACAAGGCTTTGCAATTAGTCCAAGCCATCTGTAGGAGCAGAGTTATTGAGTAGCAAAAAGTCTGATCGAGAGAGGAGAGGAATGCAGAGAACAAGAAAGATAGAGTTGGAAAAGGGAGAGAAACAAAATGTTCTTAACTTCAACTTGATGACAGAAGTCACAATGGTGACAGTGATTGTGATCAGAAGTGCATATTATAAATAGTTTATTGTTTGTGTTGAAGTATGGACATTTGATAGCAATCGACTATGGTAATGTTGAACAGTACACGCCAATTGGAGTTAAACTACCCTTAAGGCGAACATGTTTGAGAAATGTTTAACATTGTAGCAAAGTCAGAAAGTGCCAAAGGCATTCCTCTCCCCCACAGGGTGTGTGTGATCTGAGTGAGGGTAAAAAAACAAAGCTATCATGTCACATTTAATGCCTAGGACTAGAGAAGCAGGGGAGGATATAGTGTGCATCCGAATCCAATAAATTACAACTGTACACAGCAGTGAAATATCTTACAGTCTAGTTTTCTCTCCGCATCGGAGGCGACTCCACGCCAGAGGGAGCGGAAACCATTTTTGGTATCTCAGATTGTTCTGGCAATTCTCACATAGAAACTTCATTAGGAGGAAGGATGTTTGAAATGCTTTTTACATTTGTATCACAAACCATCTTTGAGAAAATCATGATGAAAGTGGCCATTTTTAAGCCCTTTTTAGACCTATACATTCCTCCTATAAGACCCTATGATCTGTGAACCATACATGATATAGAAAACATTTTGGTGTCATTATACTCCTTATAGTGTGCTCTAAAATATATATTATGTCTTAATTTTTATTTATATTTATAATCACATTAATTTATTCAACATAAAAAACAGTATCTCAAAACAACCCTTTTTGATTTTGTTCATTTTAGGACATATTGTTTGGAACAAAATACTATACAAATAGGCCTACATCAAATTTCCAGAGTGGGCTCTCTGCTAATTCTGAAAGTATGATCCATTTTATGAGCACCACCAACACACTAAATGGGAAAATGGATTCAAAGGGAACTCCCTCTGCTGGTGACTTGCTGAATGTGTAATCCTAAAGGAGGGCTGTGATTGGTTAAAAACCCCTAGAGTGGATTGACGCACCCGTGCATCACGCGGTGATGTCATTTTGAACATTGAATATCTCCCGGTGTGTTAATGTTAATGACTTAATGACTTACCGTAGTGGCTGCAGCTCAATCCACTCTTTCTGCCAATATAAAGTATGCGCCTATTCCATAACATGGGGCTTGTGAAAGCGATCTTTTTCTACACATGAGAGGATCCGGAAAATAAAATTGTCACGAAATCGTCTGTAAAATCCGAACCGTTTGAGCTACAAACTAATAAGTCACCACCACGAACAGTGACAGTGTTGGTTGTTTCGCTCTACAATAACCACATGCATTTTATGACCATCTTAAAACAATTCAAAATCTTAGCTTCGTACACATTGCGATCTAAGGGCTTAGACCTAAAGGGGTTTTAATGACCTATAATGTCAATTTATATGTATAAAATGTGTCATATCATTAAAAGTAACAGAGAGCTCACTCTGGATATGTGACTTGTTTGAAGGGTATATTCTTACAAACAATATGTAAAAAAAAAATATGCAAAGTCAAAAAAGGGTAGTTTTGAGATATACGTTTTTATATTTTCATGTTGAATAAATGAATGTGAAAATGTGTATTTCAGAATCTAGACATACTCCATATTTTAGAGAACACTTGGAGTATAATGACACCAAGATATTGTCTGTATCATGTACGGTTCACAGATCATTGCTCATCCATATATTTATATATTCTTATTCCATTCCTTTACTTAGATTTGTGTGCATTAGGTATTTGTTGTGGAACTGTTAGATATTACTTGCTAAATATTGCTACACTGTCGGAACTAGAAGCACAAGCATTTCGCTACACTCGCAATAACATCTGCTAACCATGTGTATGCGACCAATACATTTGATTTGATTTGATTTGATCATAGGGTCTTACAGGAGGCATGTATCGGGATTTTCCAAAAAAATTGTTAGTGATACAAATGTAAAAAACATGTTAAACATCCTTCCTCACAATAAACGTAATATGTGAGAATTGTCCGCTAGCGCCCATTGATTCTTATTCCTGTATTTGTCCTGGCAACCATACAGATCCAGGTGTGTTTGTGTGTGTGTGTGCGCATGTGTGCACGTTCTCGTGTGTGTGTTTGAAGGTGCCTCCACCTGGCTTAGTGAGGTGAAGCCAACTTGCTCGCCGTGTCGTTTGGAAGAATCATAGAGGAATGTAGAGGGGGCTTAGGAATGCATGAGGCGCTTCACTGTGTAGCATTACCATGATTCATCTGCACAAAACTGCAAAAGCTCCTGATAATCGCTTTAGCTAATCCCAACCACACGTCTGGCAAAACAGGCATGGAGAGAGTGGAAGGAAAGTTGTATAACCCTGGGGATGAGGGGAGGGGAGGGGGTAAACTGGGTGGTAGACGTGTGTGTGTGGGGGGTGGGGGAATATGTAGCTACGGATTAGACAGAGTCCCCTGTCAGTCACACCTTGTCACTTCTAGAAGCCCTCACAAGTTTATCCGTGTCAAAAGCAAGCGAGGAAAACTCCCCGGAGGAGGAAGGAGAGGAAGATGAAGGGAAAGGAAATAAATTGAATGATATTTAATGCTGAAGGAGAAATTACAGTTTTCTGGGTTAGGGGCACTGGAGATTTCTGGTGGGGGGAGTGGGGGGGTCACACTAACGAGAGTTCAGGCTAAGGACATTGGGTTTAACATGGTTGGGGTTGGGGGCGGGGGGTGAAAGCAAGACTTACTATGATAGTTGTTAGGCTATTCTAGAGACTGAAAATGAGTGAATGTCTCTCCTTGAAATCACACATCAAGCCATTGTCTTGTACACAGGAGTGGGATAGATGTGCCATCTCATGGTGTGTTTTCACCACTTGGAACCATCTTTCCTCACCAGTGTTGGGCCTGAGACTGAACACATTTATAATGGTCCTGCTGTCTCACATTCTCACCAAATATACGGTATTATAGCCTAGCTCTGGTTCATTCGATTCTTAGATACAGCAAGGGACACTTCCAGCAGTGAGATCACACGTACGATCACACTCGCACACTCTCCCAAGACGGGCCCAGAGAAACGTCCTCCAGCTCAACTCATTAGCATCGTACCACACTCTGCACCCCGACAAGTGACACTTTACCACGGTCCAATCACCCCATAATGAGCAACCCCAACCTCTGTTCGCTAAATTAGGAACTACCGAACTGGAGTTGTCAGAAGAACCCAAACACAAAAATAGCTGCACTAAAATAAAGAGTACTTCTAAAAACTTTTACTCAAAACCCCCTCAAGTGCACATTGCACTAAGAAAACAAATGATGACTCTTGGAAAGAGGAAAGTGATTGTTGAACACAGCATTTGTAGAACTCTACACCCTGAGGCAGTGCATTAAACACACTCAGCCAGCGAAGGTCTGGGCCATTATAAAGCTCCCCTACTATTCATGTATAAGACATTACAAATGCACAGTGAGTTATGATTGCCATTAAAGAGAAAATTAATCAGTTTTCACAGCTGGACTTAAGAGCTGAATCACCAGCACTGAACTTGTCTTTTCTTAGTCTGGCCCACGCTCTCTCTCCTACTGATACCGCTGTCACAAACACCCAGCAAGACACTGCTCTCTGTGGGACAAATCACATGGCTTTTGTGCATACATGTGTGTTTGTGTTTAATGTTAGGTGCTATGATATATACCCATATCAATGACACTCCACAGGGAAGACAGAGTGTGGGGTGGTGGCAAGTGGCACAAAGGCGGACAATATTGATATATATCGAAAATGGCTCTCTTTTGCAGGCTCTCGTCTATGTTATAACTGCCAGCCCAACAATCATCATAGCCATTTCACGCCTGTTACTTCGAGACTAGCTTGATCTATTTCCTATATACTCTATCTCTATTAGAACAGCTTGGCTTACAATCAAATCACTGTTCTTTTCATATGTCGTATTATTTTACTACTACTGTCTCTCTCTCTGTCTCTGTCTCTGTCTCTGTCTCTGTCTCTGTCTCTCTCTGTCTCTCTCTCTGTCTCTCTCTGTCTCTCTCTGTTTCTGTCTCTCTCTGTCTCTCTCTCTGTCTCTGTCTCTCTCTGTCTCTGTCTCTGTCTCTCTCTGTCTCTCTGTCTCTCTGTCTCTCTGTCTCTCTGTCTCTCTCTCTCTCTCTCTCTCTCTCTCTCTCTCTCTCTCTCCCCTCGCTATCTCTCTCTTTCTCTCTGCCTTCCCAGTCCAGCCTGAAGCAGCACTGATGAGGGTGTCATGTGTTCAGAAGTGAATGCCTTCTCTCTCGCCCACATGCTCCTCTCTCTCCCTCTTGGGCCATTGGGCTAGCTGTGGAATGAATGAGAGGCGTGGCGTGGGCGGCCCCGCTAACGCTAAGATAATTACAACGTTTTGTCAGCGCTCGCCTCCAGCACCATCTCTTGGCACATGAAAGAGGAAGTGGAGGGCAGGAGGATAGCGTTATGGGAGGAGAGAGGAGGAGAGGGGGCTGCATGGAGCCAATGGCGCGGAACGTATGTTGCATGGATACTACAGGCATCTGCTGGAGGAGTAAGGGGCTATAGTAGCGGTTGATCCACATACAAACAAGGCTAACAGGCTAAAGCAGCTCTCAGGGCTGTGTCAAAGATGTCTCAAGATGGTCAAGGATCTCAATCAATACAAACACATTAACCACACACAGAAGCGTTTACCGATGGCTCTGAACACAGTAGTAAGGTTCCCTGGAAGAGTCCATAATGAGTAGCACTTCTGAGGCTGGAGGTAGAAGCATGACGGCCTCCTACTGTGTTATGATGCCAGGACCCCAGTGAGCTGCCCTCGACCTCACCAGTAAATAAATAGCCTCTTATCTAGCAGAGCAGAGACTGTACTACTGCTTTAATGAGGGTTAGGTTACTGTATTCTTCTGGCTGTCAGACTTGAGACAGATGGACCCATCACAGCCACCGGGCTAATTACCATGGCTGGTTAACATTAGACCAACAAACAAACAAATATAAACTTGTCTCCCTGGGTGTAACAGAAGTGAAATTTCTTTGGAATCCTGCTGGAATGTGATTTGTGCTTGTTCGTGCCCTTCGCTGAGATACCCAGTCACGACATCGACAGACCAACCGCCAAAGACAACACTTAACGCCACCGTGAGACAAAGAGGTTGAGAGAGAAAAACACTGTAAGAAAAGAGAGACGAAAGCTAAAGCATGGCACTCTGAAAGCAGATAATTAGATCTGCAACAAGAATAAGGCTGTCAGTTGGGATGGAGATGCTTTGCATTGTGGGAGACACAGACACAAAGAGCCTGTCAGACCATGTCAAACATACATCAAACCCCGGGCCTAAGTTATCATCTAGAAACTCACAGACTGACTTCCTCACTAATGACAGTTTCCCTTTCCCCATTGTCCCACAGAATGAGATGGGTTTGGTTTTGCATATAAACTCTAGTTTCTGTGTCATATTTCTATGGCCCTCTGTATCAAAGGGTAAATGATACAACACAGTGGTCCTATCAAAGTCCTATCAAAACCTAATTAAAAGTTTTCCCTTTTCATCTTCCTCCATTGGCTGTTCCTCGCTTTCTGTCCAGAGTGAAAGACGAATTATGTGATCCAGAGGCTCTGTATGCCTGTATCACAACAGGACATGATTGGGAGTCCCATAGGGCGGCGCACAATTGGCCCAGCGTCGTCCGGGTTTGGCCGGTGTAGGCCGTCATTGTAAATTTGTAAATAAGAATTTGTTCTTAACTGACTTGCCTAGTTAAATAAAGGTAAACAACAACAAAAATGGAGGGTGTGATGCAATTGCGAAGCCTCCGGAGGCTGGCGGAGGCCAAATCAAGCTCCGTACCACATCGCCGTGCGCCTCCCAAATTTTGTAACAATGCGGAGGGCTCTGTATAGCTCCATATATCTCCGCGTTTACATTATTGGTTGATGGTAGGTGGGTGCAGTACGACCTGTATAAACACAAACTCACTTCCTTAACAACTTCCTTCACAACAGCTCTGCTCCACGAAGCGCAAGAAGTATGAATGCTCTGTGTCAGTGTAGCTGTAGGTGGGTGTGGTGGTGGAATCAGGCGCAGGACGCAGAACGTTAGTCCAAAAGACTTTAGTAGATGCACAAAACACAAGCACGAATAAATGCCCTGAGGCGAGAACTCCGCACGCAGGCGAAAACAAACGGGCGCACTACACAGGTGCGACAAAACACTCCAAACACTATGGAGTACAGCTCAACCGAGCAAACAGTAGAAGTACTAGCCAACCGCACGACAGTAAAACAAACACACACAACACTAGACAAACACAACGAGAACTTATAGGACACTAATGACACTAAACGATAACAGGTGTAACAACAATCAGACAAAAGCAAACGAACATAGAAACATGCAACGGTGGCAGCTAGTATTCCGGAGACGACGAACGCCGAAGCCTGCCCGAGCAAGGAAGAGAGGCAGCCTCGGCCGAAACCGTGACACTCTGACTTCAATGCAGATGCCGGAATGAACATAAAATAGCTTTTAGTCACCCTATACCCATCAGCACAAAGGGCTAGTGGAGATCAGAGCTGCTCAGTATGTGTTGACAGTCCTTTCTACTGCGCCGTTTTTAAAAGATATAACGTTACATGTATGATCTGTGTAATAATATTATTATATAATATTAGTTTGTTAGCTTTAGCTACCTGCAGATTCATACAGCAATGACAATGTTTGTATTGGTAGTAGTATGAGTTGGGGTTATGCAGGTTCATTGTTTAGCTACAGTGGCTTGCAAAAGTATTCACCCCCCTTGGCATTTTTCCTATTTTGTTGCCTTACAACCTGTTTTTAAATTAGATTTTTTGGGGGGTTTGTATCATTTTTTTTACACAACATGCCTACCAATTTGAAGATGCAAAATATTTTTTATTGTGAAACAAACAAGAAACAATCTTTAAGTCATACCACAGATTCTCAATTGGACTGAGGTCGGGGCTTTGACTAGGCCATTCCAAGACATTTTTATGTTTCCCCTTAAACCACTCAAGCGTTGCTTTAGCAGTATGCTTAGGGTCATTGTCCTGCTGGAAGGTGAACCTCCATCCCAGTCTCAAATCTCTGGAAAACTGAAACAGGTTTCCCTCAAGAATTTCCCTGTATTTAGCGCCATCCATCATTCCTTCAATTCAGACCAGTTTCCCAGTACCTGCCGATGAAAAACATCCCCACAGTGAAGCATGGTGGGGGCAGCATCATGCTGTGGGGATGGTGTTCTCGGGGTGATGAGAGGTGTTGGGTTTGCGCCAGACATAGCGTTTTCCTTGATGGCCAAAAAGCTACATTTTAGTCTCATCTGACCAGAGTACCTTCTTCCATATGTTTGGGGAGTCTCCCACATGCCTTTTGGCGAACCCCAAACGTGTTTGCTTATTTTTTTCTTTAAGCAATGGCTTTTTTTCTGGCCACTCTTCCGTAAAGCCCAGCTCTGTGGAGTGTACGGCTTAAAGTGGTCCTATGGACAGATACTCCAATCTCCGCTGTGGAGCTTTGCAGCTCCTTCAGGGTTATCTTTGGTCTCTTTGTTGCCTCTCTGATTAATGCCCTCCTTGCCTGGTCCGGGAGATTTGGTGGGCGGTCCTCTCTTGGCAGGTTTGTCGTGGTGCCATATTCTTTCCATTTTTAAATAATGGATTTAATGGTGCTCCGTGGGATGTTAAAAGTTTCTGATATTTTTGTATAATCCAACCCTGATCTGTACTTCTCCACAACTTTGTCCCTGACCTGTTTGGAGAGCTCCTTGGTCTTCATGGTGCCGCTTGCTTGGTGGTTCCCCTTGCTTAGCGGTGTTGCAGACTCTGGGGCCTTTCAGAACAGGTGTATATATACTGAGATCATGTGACAGATCATGTGACACTTATATTGTACATAGGTCGACTTTATTTAACTAATTATGTGACTTCTGAAGGTAATTGGTTGCACCAGATCTTATTTAGGGGCTTCATAGCAAAGGGGGTGAATACATATGCACGCACCACTTTTCCGTTATTTATTTTTCCGAATTCTTTGAAATAAGTAATTTTTTCATTTCACTTCACCAATTTGGACTATTTTGTGTATGTCCATTACATGAAATCCAAATAAAAATCCATTTTAATTACAGGTTGTAATGCAACAAAATAGAAAAAATGCCAAGGGGGATGAATACTTTTGCAAGGCACTGTAGCTAGCTACCTAGCTAGCTACATGTCTAAACAAAAGACTCCACTTTGGCCGGATTATTACATGACCCATCAAATTAGCAGGTGTGTCTGGTGGTGATTACGGCCATCGATTGTATTTCATGAACATGTGTACATGTCTAGACAATATTGACCCATCCACTTAGCTAGATGTGGGTGAGGGGTAGTTAGTCCCGTGTAGCTCAGTTAGTAGAGCATGGCGTTTGCAACGCCAGGGTTATGGGTTCGATTCCAACTGCGGGCCAGTATGAAAATGTATGTACTCACTAACTGTAAGTCGCTCTGGATAAGAGCGTCTGCTAAATGACTAAAATGTAAAATGTAGTTATACCATTTCCTTCACATGACCCATCAATTTAGACAAGTGTGTTGGGTAAGCGTCATCTAATAACGATAAAATATTTGTATCTGGACACTTTCTGTTTTTGATATTGCTACACCTACTGCATCCTGCCCATGTGACAAATAAACTTAGATTTTATTTGATATAGTGTGTGTTTACCACATGTCCTCACATGTGATTCCTTAAAGAGATGGGTTGGGCTAAGGATTAAGAGGGTGCGAACGATGCTGAATGGGTGTAGACAAAGAAGAGCTATCCAGTAGCTGTACCAAAACATTCAAGAATCATTTTCTCAAAAGTGGGGTTACAAGTTTATCAACTTTCTAAGCTGAATAACTTTGCCATTGTTCCTCAACTGCAGTGTATGATATACCATTTTCTACCTCTGAGTCTCTACTTTTATCCAATGTAAAAACACCATTTCAAATTTTGCTACATAAGAATCGAGGCGGTCGGTCACAAATTCAATATAAAGAGGAAAACAAAACAAAAATATGTGGGCCTCCTTATTTATAAATCCTATCATTGGATGGGTATCCAACAGGACTCTAAATTGTAAATGTGTATGAGTCTTTCAAATCTTGGAATGTTCTCAAAACATTACTATCCATGCTATTGGCAAGTGTATGGACTCATGTGAAGGTGAAATTACAGAGGAGAAACTTCTGGATGCAATTAAAGACTTTAAGTCCGGGAAAACTCCAGGGTTGGATGGCATACCAGTCGAGGTATACCAAACCTTTTTTGATATACTAAGAGGACCGTTATTAGCATGTTTTAACCACTCCTATGTAAATGGTAGATTATCTGACACTCAAGAAGAAGATCTCATTATTACTGAAACAGGATACAAGTGGCCCTTTACACTTCAGTGTTGTGATGCAAAAATTCTAGCAAAATGTATAGCGCATAGAATTAAAAAGGTATTTAGGATATTATTTATTCTAATCAGACAGGTTTTTTACATGGAAGATACAGTGGGGAAAAAAAGTATTTAGTCAGCCACCAATTGTGCAAGTTCTCCCACTTAAAAATATGAGAGAGGCCTGTAATTTTCATCATAGGTACACGTAAACTATGACAGACAAATTGAGAAAAAAATATCCAGAAAATCACATTGTAGGATTTTTAATGAATTTATTTGCAAATTATGGTGGAAAATAAGTATTTGGTCACCTACAAACAAGCAAGATTTCTGGCTCTCACAGACCTGTAACTTCTTCTTTAAGAGGCTCCTCTGTCCTCCACTCGTTACCTGTATTCATGGCACCTGTTTGAACTTGTTATCAGTATAAAAGACACCTGTCCACAACCTCTAACAGTCACACTCCAAACTCCACTATGGCCAAGACCAAAGAGCTGTCAAAGGACACCAGAAACAAAATTGTAGACCTGCACCAGGCTGGGAAGACTGAATCTGCAATAGGTAAGCAGCTTGGTTTGAAGAAATCAACTGTGGGAGCAATTATTAGGAAATGGAAGACATACAAGACCGCTGATAATCTCCCTCGATCTGGGGCTCCACGCAAGATCTCACCCCGTGGGGTCAAAATCATCACAAGAACGGTGAGCAAAAATCCCAGAACCACACGGGGGAACCTAGTGAATGACCTGCAGAGAGCTGGGACCAAAGTAACAAAGCCTACCATCAGTAACACACTATGCCGCCAGGGACTCAAATCCTGCAGTGCAAGACGTGTCCCCCTGCTTAAGCCATTACATGTCCAGGCCCGTCTGAAGTTTGCTAGAGTGCATTTGGATGATCCAGAAGAGGATTGGGAGAATGTCATATGGTCAGATGAAACCAAAATAGAACTTTTTGGTAAAAACTCAACCCGTCGTGTTTGGAGGACAAAGAATGCTGAGTTGCATCCAAAGAACACCATACCTACTGTGAAGCATGGGGGTAGAAACATCATGCTTTGGGGCTGTTTTTCTGCAAAGGGACCAGGACGACTGATCCGTGTAAAGGAAAGAATGAATGGGGCCATGTATCGTGAGATTTTGAGTGAAAACCTCCTTCCATCAGCAAGGGCATTGAAGATGAAACGTGGCTGGGTCTTTCAGCATGACAATGATCCCAAAAACACCACCAAGGCAACGAAGTAGTGGCTTCGTAAGAAGCATTTCAAGGTCCTGGAGTGGCCTAGCCAGTCTCCAGATCTCAACCCCATAGAAAATCTTTGGAGGGAGTTGAAAGTCCGTGTTGCCCAGCGACAGCCCCAAAACATCACTGCTCTAGAGGAGATCTGCATGGAGGAATGGGCCAAAATACCAGCAACAGTGTGTGAAAACCTTGTGAAGACTTACAGAAAACGTTTGACCTGTGTCATTGCCAACAAAGGGTATACAGTATAACAAAGTATTGAGAAACTTTTGTTATTGACCAAATACTTATTTTCCACCATAATTTGCAAATAAATTCATAAAAAATCCTACAATGTGATTTTCTGGATTTCTTTTCCTCATTTTGTCTGTCATAGTTGACGTGTACCTATGATGAAAATTACAGGCCTCTCTCATCTTTTTAAGTGGGAGAACTTGCACAATTGGTGACTGACTAAACACTTTTTTCCCCACTGTATATATATATATATATATATATATATATATATATATATATATATATATATATATATATATATATATATATATATATTATATATATATATATATATATGTTTATGTATGTGTATGTCTATGTATATTTATATATATAAACATGGGGGATTGGAAGTGATGCAGACAATTACACTGATGGAAGTTACAATCTATCTGCAATATTAAGCTGATCTACCCCCCCCCCCCCAAAAAAAATAAAAAAATAAATAAAAGAAAGTGTATGGATTCCACATTTGTTATTGGAAATATTGGAGTAGCATCATGCCATTTTGATTGCCAGTTACAATGTTTTTCGATTTTGCACCAAATAGAAATTGAGTGAGCAATAATAGAACCAAAGTAGTAGTTTACATTGATTAAGAGATATATCAGTGAAGACCACCTCTTCCAGGGCAATAGGATACACCATATTACTCTCTATAGTCAGCCAGGGGTCAGAATAATCATGTATAAACCAATTTAGGATGGGACAAAATGCTAGTGCCTGGAAATACAATTTAAAGTTTGGTATGGATAGTCCTCCTACATCTTTCCCTCTTTGCAAGTTCGTATTTTATCCGGGCTATGGATTTTATCCCAATAGCCAGAAGGGAGAGACAAATAATCAAATAAAACAAAATCAAGCTTTATTTATATAGCACATTTCAGACATGGATGCAACACAATGCAACTTCACAGGAAAAAAACAGAAAAAACCCCCGAGAAAAACAGCAATATTTACTACACAACAAACATCAGAGGATAAAAAAACTAAAGAATAACAATAACAACTAAAAGACTAAAAAGCACCCTAGCAAATCATTGAACTACAGAAATTCAGCCGTGGCAATATATTTATTTTGACAATAGATATTCTGCTGGTTAAAGCAACTGGGATATTAATCCATCTACTGAGGTTGGATTGAACTGATTTGAGCGTTCTGTTAAAGTTTTTGCTAAGGGTTTTATCTAAGGAAGAAAATAGTTATATTCCCAAATATTTAAATTGGGAAACGATTGGGAGTAGAGATGGACTCCTCCATCAGGGTCTTGAGAGGCAGTAGACCAGATTTGGTTAGATTGATTTTAGAACTTGAGATGGAGCTGAATATGTCTATGATCTTCAAAGCCTTTGGTAGGGATTGAGATACATTGTCTAGATAAAGTAAGATATTGTCTGCGTATAATGAGATGACGTGATCCGTAGAATTGAGAGATATTGGTGTAATTTCTTTCGGTTGTCGAATTGCCTGGCCAGAAGCTCCATAGACATAAAAAATTGCAGAAGTGACATGGGATCACCTTGCCTGCTACTTCTAATTATTCTGAACGGAACATAATTGGTATTGCCTGTTATTAGTATGGCTGAGGGATTGGCATATAGTATTTTAATCATATTAATGAAATTTGTGCCAAAGATATCACCATTCTAGCCTATCAAATGCTTTTTTTAGGTCGAGAGATAACACTGCCCAAGGAGCTTTGCTTTCTGATGAAGCATGTAAGATATGTAATAGACGAAGGAGGTTATCTGAGGATAATAGTTTTTTAACAAACCCGCTTTGGTCCAGATGTACCAATTTAGTTAAGTATGTTTCGAGACTGGACAACAGAATTTAAGAAAATAGTTTCACATCTGTGTTTATCAAAGATAGAGAGCGATAATGAGAGCACTGGGTGGCGTCCTTACCTTTTTTTAATAAAAGGGAAATTAGTGCTGTATTTACATCCCTTCCAAATGAACCTTTATGAACGGCTGTGTTAATATTTTCAAGTAACAGTGGAGCTAATTACTTCCAAAATGTTAAATAGACCTGACACTGTCCTCTGACCCTGACTGTAAACTTGACCTTTCACCTCTCTGTACTTACTCTTGTTTCCGCTCAGATTAATAGCTGTGGTAACCTTTGAACTTCACAAATCTGTAACTAAAAAGGGAGACTCAAATGAAACCTTTAAAACATGATTCTGCCGCCAACAAAAAGGTAAGCATCCAAATAATATGCAAAGCTGAGTCATAAACATGAATCCAAAGTCATTAAGAGCATAAGTAAACAGGCAGCAGTTTAACCCGTCCAAATACAGAGCATCACACAGAGTGTGTGACACAGGATTAGTGGATACGATACGTTGTGGTGGGGCTACAGCTGCTGCTGGGAGGCACGTCTCTCTGGCTCTGACTCTGGCTCTGGCTGGCATGAGGAGGGCATGGTAGGGGTGGCACTGCCCACCAGCACTAGCCCACTGTCTGTCTGTCTGGCCTGGAATTTGGCACCTGGCAGTCAGGCTGCTCTCTGCCTCTGCCTGCCTTCCTCCTCTTTCAACCTTTTTTCATCCCTCTCCTTTCCTTCAATTCAGCTTATTCTCCCATATTCCTGCCTAAACAAATGTCAGGGTGACACCTTGGCTGAGGGGAGCATGTCATTGGCAGATAATGAGGTAAAAAGCCAGTGACTCTGCAGCGTTTCTTTATTAATTTCCATCTCTGTGTCTACAGACGACCCAAGGGAGCAGGCAGAGCTTTTCCAATCAACACTGCACCTTGAATATCAATGTGCCATAAACTACAGATCACTCATCCTGACAGGGGTAGAGAGAGAGAGGAGAAACAGAACACCAGAGGATATGTCCTCAAGAAATAGAAAGATTAGAAAAAGAAAAATAGAGATGGATGGAAAGAAGGGAGAGAAGGGAAGGATATTCAGCCGCTGCGATATAATCTCCCTGTTGATGTTGACCGACACAACAAAGGGAGGATGGAGAGTGAAGACGGAGGAGAGGAAAACAGAAGACAGCACAGTGAGAGGAGAAGCGGAAGCAATTAAAAGCATGGGTCAGAGGTCGGGGAGCAGAAGTGAGAGTGATTAATGCCCCTCCCCCATCACTACAAGGATAACAGGAGAGGGCACAACTACAGAGAAAACTACAGTTGGAGAACTCTACACTAACTCTTCTTCTCTCTCTCTCTTTCTGTGAATGTCTCTTTCTTTACAGCTCCCTTTCTCTTCTTCTCTCCTCTCTCTCCTTCTCTTTCTGTATCTCCCTTTCTTTCTTACTATATGTCTCTCTCTTTCTGTCCATAACCCTCTCTCTCTCTTTGCTTACCCCGCTCTCCTTCCCTGACATGTTTCTCTGTCTTTCTATCCCGTACTCTTCTGCAAGGTTAGACTGAAATCTCCCTCAACAATGCAATATAGCAGAACATTTGGCCTGAACAGTATGAAGGAGTTTGGTCACTGATGCCGTTGGCCGGATTGCTTTAAAGGCTAGTTTAAAGACTGGATCCTCTCTGGGTGCTGTGTGATAAAGTTCTTGATGAGGCAGACTATTCAACCTCAACTAATTAGAAAATAAATCAAATTGGACCAACAAATCCCCAATCGTACAAAATTGTTCTTTTCAGACTGATTTAACGGTCAAATTGAATAATAAAATAAAGTGAAACCCTAATTAGTCCATTCTATTGTGTTTGTTTTGTTCTTACTTCATCTGCTCTCTTATCACAGTGGGCTGAGCATACATAATGACTGTCTCTGTGTGCGACTGGGGCTGTCGATACACATGAAAGAGAGAGCCTTCAAACACACACACGCACGTGCACACACGTGCACGTGCACACGCACACTCACAACAGATGCATGAACCACACACACGCACACACATACACACAAAAACATTCACACACACATACACGCATACACACACAAACGCACAAACACGATGACAATAAGCTCTTTCCACACAAACATTGATCTGCCCATTCAACCACTGTGCGGCCGTCCAAAAGAGGAATAAAGCACCTTTGTGAGTTTGTGCCCGGCGGGAGGAGAGGAGAGAAGCGGACATCGATAGCAGCCAACTAGCTATCGCTAACACGTTATTGTTCATGATACGGCTTCTGTTTGTGGGCAAGGAGACAATAGAGATGACTATCATATGTAAGATACCGGAGGGGAGATAGAGAAGAGAAGAGGGGCTGAATCAAATCGATATGGCTGTAAATGGGATTAGTCTTTGCCTCAATTAGCAGATGAAGAGTTAGTTATGTGTGTTGGTGAAGTGCTCAGAGTGGTTCTTCTGGCAGTCACAGGGCTTTAGACAGCCCAGGGAGCTCTATACTGAAACGAGCCAGGAGAAAACCCCCTGCCTCTTTAAATACAGTCGCTAAAAGGTTTACATCAACCCTTTAAAAGCAATAGCAGACATATACTTGGTTAACTAACTTCACAACCATTTGGTCCAATGTTTTCTGGTGAAGGAACAGCACACAGAAACATTTTCAAAATGGCCACCATTTCTTGTAACACGAGGGGCAGAGTTGGAGGGAGTGAGAGAGTAGGGTTCAGTGTACAGTACCAGTCAAAAGTTTGGACACACCTACTCATTCCAGGGTTTTTCTTTATTTTTACTATTTTCTACATTGTAGAATAATAGTGAAGACATCAAAACTATGAAATAACACATATGGAATCATGTAATAACCCAAAAAAGTGTTAAACAAATCAAAATATATTTTATATTTGAGATTCTTCTAAGTAGCCACCCTTTGCCTTGATGACAGCTTTGCACACTCTTGGCATTCTCTCAACCAGTTTCATGAGGTAGTCACCTGGAATGCATTTCAATTAACAGGTGTGCCTTGTTAAAAGTTAATTTGTGGAATTTCTTTCCTTTTTAATGCGTTTGAGACAATTAGTTGTGTTGTGACAAGGTTGAGGTGGTATACAGAAGATAGCCCTATTTGGTAAAAGACCAAGTCCATATTATGGCAAGAACAGCTCAAATAAGCAAAGAGAAACGACAGTCCATCATTACTTTAAGACATGAAGGTCAGTCAATCCAGAAAGTTTCAAGTGCAGTCGCAAAAACCATCTAGCACTATGATGAAACTGGCTCTCATGAGGACCACCACAGGAAAGGAAGACCCAGAGTTACCTCTGCTGCAGAGGATAAGTTCATTAGCGTTAACTGCACCTCAGATTGCAGCCCAAATAAATGCTTCACAGAGTTCAAGTAACATGGCAGCCATGATTATATTTTACACCTAAAGATCCAGCAGGCCAAATAGATTGTTCAACCAACCGGGCATAAAGTATGACAAAGCCAAAAGAACATCACATGCCTGGTAAACAACATCAACATGAGAAAAACCCTGTCGAAGCATGCACAGTGATACAATGCACTGGCCAAACCAACTGAGGCCATTTTCCTATTAGCCTTGCTCAGCCACACTCCAATTTGAAGTAGCAATCACTACTGGTTGCACTTGTAGTTTCTCCCTGAGGAAATCTCTTTCTCAAGTGCAAACATACCTAAC
>NC_140009.1:16453812-16478812 GCF_964263955.1 Coregonus lavaretus
AGTAAACAAAAGTGAAATAAACAATAAATATTAACAGTAAACATTACGCTCAGAAGTTCCAAAATAATAAATACATTTAAAATGTCATATTATGTATATATACAGTGTTGTAACAATGTGCAAATAGTTAAAGTACAAATGGGAAAATAAATAAACATAAATATGGGTTGTATTTACAATGGTGTTTGTTCTTCACTGGTTGCCCTTTTCTTGTGGCAACAGGTCACAAATCTTGCTGCAGTGATGGCACACTGTGGTTTTTCACCCAGTAGATAAGGGAGTTTATCTCTCTCTCTCTCTCTCTCTCTCTCTCTCTCTCTCTCTCTCTCTCTCTCTCTCTCTCTCTCTCTCTCTTGTCGGAGTGCATGCTGGGAGTGAGTCGTGAAGCAGGAGTGATTTTCACTTTTGGTGTGTGTATATATATATTGATTAGTTTAGTTGTTTTAAGGTTATCTTGTCTAACTATCACTAAGCACGTATAGGGGTGGTGGGATCGTTGAGGTTGTTTTTCGCGAGGGCACAACCAGCGGGTGGGGCTGGTTGCAATGGCCACTCGCGGAAGTTTGGAGTTTGAAAAACGTAGTCGGCGGCATGGAGTAAAGATTCCTGCTGCGGCCGGGTGTTCAGTGGAAGAATGTAGCTTAGCAGTGGGTGCTATCATTGGGTATGATAGCATCAAATCAGCCTCAAGGATGAATAGCGCTGTAGTGATATTCTTAAATTCCATTGAAAAGGTGAATACGATAGTTGAGAGTGGTGTTGTGTTGCAGGAGACACAGACGCCGGTATTTCCGCTTATGAATCCGGCGAAGAAAGTTATACTTTCTAACGTGCCACCATTTGTTAGAGATGAAGTGTTGGAGCGAGAGTTATCTCGTCATGGTCAAATTGTATCTACAATAAAGAAGATTCTTTTTGGATGCAAATCTCCTTTGCTGAAACATGTCGTGTCTCATAGGAGACAAGTGCATATGATTTTAAAAAAGGACATTGATTAACTGAATTTAGCATTCAGTTTTAAGATTGATGGATTTGATTATGTCTTCTACGCTTCTACTGAATCAATGAAATGCTTTGGCTGTGGAAGAGAGGGGCATTTGGTACGTAATTGTCCTGAGAACGAGCGCGCAGAGTCTGGTAGCAGCTCTAGTGCTGGTGCAGCTAATGCACCACCGCGAAGGGATGAACATGCTAAGGGTGCAGGGGAAGGAAGAAGGTGGGCAGATGTGGTTGGAAAAGTAGGAGAGGAAGGCAGTGTGGATACGGGGGCAATTGTGGTAGATCAGAACAAAGAAGGAGGGGAAAAAGTCGGTGAGATTGCGACTGCCGTCACTGAGGTGGTGCTGGAAAATGAAATCGGAGGTCAAGAGGAGATTTAAATAATGGAAAAGGAAGCAGCTGTTTTCAAAGTACCGAGGAGTAAGAGGAAGAATGTAAGGGGTGGTGAAGGGTCTAATTCCAAGAGGAATGTAGAGATTGATAAATCAGTTGAAGATAAACAGGTTGTAGAGATGGTGGAGTTTTCTTCTGGGGAGAATAGCGAGAGTGAGTCATCTGATGCGTCACAACAAAATAGTGAGATAAATGGGGTGGAAGGGAGGTATGGGATTGAGAAGGTACGTCAATTTCTGAAGTTGACAAAAGGGAAGAAATATATGCAGGATTTTAATGTAACAGATTTTTTCCCTGAAAGTGAATTGTTTATTGAATCAGCAAAGTTTCTGATGTCAAAAATAACAGGGGGAGGTTTGACAAGCCCTGAAATTGCTAGACTCAAGAAAGTGGTCACGAGAGTGATAAGTGATGGAAATTCTAAAGAAAATGAAAGAGTTCAGTCGCAGCCTTAACTCTGTAAAGAGATGTGGTTTCTGTGTCTTCCTCTGTATTTTTTTTCCATCCATGAGCAGTTTTAAGATTTCTTCTTTAAACATAAATGGGGCAAGAGACGTTAAAAAAAGAGCCATAGTGTATGAGTTAATTAGGGGAAAGGGAAGTGACATACATTTTCTACAAGAAACGCATAGTAATTTGGAAAATGAAGGTATGTGGCAACAGGAGTTTCTGGCTCTCACAGACCTGTAACTTCTTCTTTAAGAGGCTCCTCTGTCCTCCACTCGTTACCTGTATTAATGGCACCTGTTTGAACTTGTTATCAGTATAAAAGACACCTGTCCACAACCTCAAACAGTCACACTCCAAACTCCACTATGGCCAAGACCAAAGAGCTGTCAAAGGACACCAGAAACAAAATTGTAGACCTGCACCAGGCTGGGAAGACTGAATCTGCAATAGGTAAGCAGCTTGGTTTGAAGAAATCAACTGTGGGAGCAATTATTAGGAAATGGAAGACATACAAGACCACTGATAATCTCCCTCGATCTGGGGCTCCACGCAAGATCTCACCCCGTGGGGTCAAAATGATCACAAGAACGGTGAGCAAAAATCCCAGAACCACACGGGGGGACCTAGTGAATGACCTGCAGAGAGCTGGGACCAAAGTAACAAAGCCTACCATCAGTAACACACTACGCCGCCAGGGACTCAAATCCTGCAGTGCCAGACGTGTCCCCCTGCTTAAGCCAGTACATGTCCAGGCCCGTCTGAAGTTTGCTAGAGTGCATTTGGATGATCCAGAAGAGGATTGGGAGAATGTCATATGGTCAGATGAAACCAAAACAGAACTTTTTGGTAAAAACTCAACTCGTCGTGTTTGGAGGACAAAGAATGCTGAGTTGCATCCAAAGAACACCATACCTACTGTGAAGCATGGGGGTGGAAACATCATGCTTTGGGGCTGTTTTTCTGCAAAGGGACCAGGACGACTGATCCGTGTAAAGGAAATAATGAATGGGGCCATGTATCGTGAGATTTTGAGTGAAAACTTCCTTCCATCAGCAAGGGCATTGAAGATTAAACGTGGCTTTCAGCATGACAATGATCCCAAACACACCACCCGGGCAACGAAGGAGTGGCTTCGTAAGAAGCATTTCAAGGTCCTGGAGTGGCCTAGCCAGTCTCCAGATCTCAACCCCATAGAAAATCTTTGGAGGGAGTTGAAAGTCTGTGTTGCCCAGCGACAGCCCCAAAACATCACTGCTATAGAGGAGATCTGCATGGAGGAATGGGCCAAAATACCAGCAACAGTGTGTGAAAACCTTGTGAAGACTTACAGAAAACGTTTGACCTGTGTCATTGCCAACAAAGGGTATATAACAAAGTATTGAGAAACTTTTGTTATTGACCAAATACTTATTTTCCACCATAATTTGCAAATAAATTCATAAAAAATCCTACAATGTGATTTTCTGGATTGTTTTTTCTCATTTTGTCTGTCATAGTTGACGTGTACCTATGATGAAAATTACAGGCCTCTCTCATCTTTTTAAGTGGGAGAACTTGCACAATTGGTGGCTGACTAAATACTTTTTTTCCCCACTGTATGAGGTTGAAGAGGTAGTTGAGGGGAGTTTATTAAAAGTTACAGCAAGGTATGAAAACAACACTATGTGTCTGATAAATGTATATGCCCCAGTGGTGGCAGTTGTGAGGGTATGTTTTTTAGAGACATTATCAAATACCATTGAGAAATGTAATAATGAAGATTATTTATTTATTCCTGGGGATTTTAACTGCACAGTCAGTGATTTAGATAGAAATCACAAAGAACCTCATATAGCCTGAAGGACTTTTTTAAAACGCCTCATTGTAACACATGAACTATGTGATATTTGGCGGAGTCAACATGGAGGCACGAGACAGTACACCTGGGCGCATGTGAGAGAGAACACCATCTCTATGGCCAGGTTAGATAGGTTTTATTGTTTTGAGCATCAATCTCAGGTCTGTAAATCAAGTGTGATAACCCCAGTGGGATTTTCTGATCATTGTTTAATAACAGAGGTGGTGTTCATTAACGATGTAAAACCCAAAAGCGCATACTGGCATTTTAATATCACTTTATTGAGTGATGCTCACTTCAGGAAATTTTTAAAGTTTTTTCTGGGAGAGGTGGAGGTCTCAAAAGGCCAGTTTTGTATAACTTCAACAGTGGTGGGATATAGGGAAAATCCAGATTCAACAATTCTGTAATCAATACACGAGGAATGTCACCAAGGATATCACCAGATCAGTGAAAGCCCTAGAGACTGAAATAGTGGAACTCATGACGTTGGTTGAGACCACAGGAGATCGAGGCCATACTCAGGCCCTCAAGAGGAAAAAAGCTGCATTGGCAGACCTGCTGGGTATCAGAGCACAGGGGGCATTGGTGAGAAGTAAGTTTCAGGGAATCTCTGAAATGGATGCCTCATCCACATTTTTTTTTTTGGTTTAGAGAAAAAGAATGGACAAAGAAGAATTATTAATTGTCTCAAATCAGCTGTTGGACAGGAGCTCACTAGCCCTAGTGAAATTAGAAAGAGGGCAGTAGAGTTTTATGCTGAGCTCTACAAGTGTGAGTACAAAGAGGATAAAACATTGACACAGCAGTTCCTTGATGGGCTCCCACAGGTGGCTGCAGAAGCTCAGGTTGAGCTAGAGCAACCATTGTCGTTGCAGGAGCTATACACTGCATTAAAAGGCATGGAAAATGGAAGGGCACCAGGCATTGATGGGCTTCCCGTTTACTGTTTTAAGTCTTTTTGGGCTATGTTGGGAGAGGATTGGCTAGCAGTAGTTAATGATAGTTTATCCGGAGGGTTACTACCAATAAGCTGCAGAAGGGCTGTCCTCACCCTACTGCCCAAAAAGGGTGACCCTAGGGAGGTGAAGAACTGGAGGCCGGTGGCTTTATTGTGCACTGATTATAAGATCCTGTCAAAGGCTTTGTCCAACAGGCTGAGGGAGGTGATGGGGCAAATCATACATACGGACCAATCCTATTGTGTTCCTGGAAGGCAGATAGGGGATAACATTTCTCTGATTCTAGATTTTTTGGACGTCTTTAGGGCTATTGGGTTGGATGCTGGTCTAATTTCAATTGATCAGGAAAAGGTATTTCATCGAGTTGAACATCAATACTTATGGCACACTTTTGAGGTGTTTGGGTTCAGCTCTGGTTTTATTGCCATGATAAAGGTGATATATGGTGACATTGAAAGTGTATTGAAAGTTAACGGTGGCTTGAGTGCTCCTTTTAAAGTGTGTAGAGGTATTAGGCAGGGATGTTCTTTGTCGGGAATGTTATATGCCATTGCTATAGAGCCACTACTAAATAGCATTAGAAGTCGCATTGAAGGGGTGTACCTTTCAGAGGATATTCCTCCTATTCGTCTCTCAGCCTATGCTGATGATGTAGTTGTTTTAGTGAAAATTCAAGCGATCATTGTAGATTTATTTTGGGATAAATATCATTGGGTTCCACAAAGTGTTTTGTATTTGTCAAAAGAGGAGAGGGGACAAGGTCTTGTACATCTTGCTAGTAGGGCTGCTGCTTTCCGGTTTCAGTTTATTCAAAGGTTGCTTTATGGACCGGAAAATGTGGTTTGGAGAGGGGTGGCAGGTCTTGTATTACAGCAGGTTGGGGGATTAGGTTTAAAGAAGGCTTAATTTTGGTTGATAGTAGCCAGATTTCTAGGGAGGGAGTACCTCCGTTTTACAGAGGCCTTCTTAGGGTGTGGAGCATAATGAAGGTTTCCAGACGAACTACAGCGGAGTCAGTGCATTGGCTGTTGGAGGAACCTCTGGTGTTTGGGGCAAGACTGGATTGTACAACTGCAGCTGTTCCACATTTCTCCAAGATTCTGGTGAAGGGCAAAATCATCACCTTAAAACAGTTAATGGCCATGGCTGGGCCCGCCTTAATGGATGGAAGACGGGTGGCTGAACATTTGGGGGTGAGGTCGGAAAGGATTGTCGGACAACTGCTGGGAAGCTGCAGGAAGGCTCTGTCAGCAGAAGAGTGGGGTATGCTGAATAGTCACAAGAAGAAGGTACAAGATGAAAACGTCTTTCCAAGACTAGGGATTACACCCAATATCCCAGAGTCAGAAAGAAAGGCATTATTACTGGATTTGAGAGGGTTGGAAGAGGTGGGTTTCAATGAGGTGAATGGGAAAGACTTATATAGGGGGTGTGTCAAGGTGTTGAATAAAGATACATTGAAAAATAGAAAATACACTCCATGGAGGGTAAAATTGGGCATTGATGACAAGGTAAAGCCAGCATGGAGAGCACTGTACAAGCCACCGTTACAAAAGGGTACTGGGGATATGCAATGGAGGGTTTTGCATGGCATCATTGCAGTTAATGCTTTTGTATCTGTTATTAACTCTGATGTTGGAGATGAATGTCCTTTTTGTAATATAAGAGAAACAATTGTTCAATGTTTTATGGAGTGTGAGAGGATAAAACCTCTCTTGGAAATGCTGGAGTCTTTGTTTAAAGCTGTAGGGGATATTTTCAATAACACTGTTTTTATTTTGGGGTTTCAATATAGTAAGCAACAGAAAATAAAATGTAAACTGTTAAATTTTATTTTGGGATGTCAGCTAAGATGTCAATTTTTCTGAGTAGGAAACATAAGATAGAAACGCGATATGGGCAGGATGTAAGATGTGTTTTTAAAGGATTAGTGAAAGCGAGAATAAAAGTGGAATTTGAGTTCTTCTCGGCTGTAAAATATCTCCCATTGTTTGAGGATAAGTGGGCCTACGAAGGAGTGGTTTGTTTTGTGGAGGAGGGGAAACTATTTTTTGTTGATGAAATGAGTTGAATGTATATGTTTTTTTGTATTTTTATTTAATTTATTTTTATTTTTATTTTTGTTTTCATTTTTATTTAGGAATGACATTTGTTGTTTCATTTCTGAAAAGGCAGTGTGTCATTATTTATGTTAACACTTGAGTATAAAATAAAGGTTTTATAAAAACTCTCTCTCTCTCTCTCTCCCTCCCTCCCTCGCTCCCCCCCTCTCTCTCTCTCTCTCTCTCTCTCTCTCTCTCTTTCTCTCTCTCTCTCTCTCTCTCTCTCTCTCTCTCTCTCTCTCTTTCTCTCTCTCTCTCTCACTCTCTCTCTCTCTCTCTCACTCTCTCACTCTCTCTCTCTCTCTCTGTGTTACTATGCAATCACTGATATTTCCCACTGATAAACACACAGTGAGAGCAAGAAGACTCCCACTAAAGCCATGTTTCCATACTGCCCATTTCCCTTTTCCACACCACACAGAAGTGAAGACGGCAGGTAGCTTAGTGAGTAAGAGCGTTGTGCCAGTAACTGAAAGGTTGCTGGTTCTAATCCCGAGCCGACTAGGTGAAAAATCTGTCTATGTGCTCTTAAGCAAGGCACTTAACCCTAATTGCTCCTGTAAGTTGCTCTGGATAAGAGCGTCTGCTAAAAGACCCAAAAAAGAAAACTGACTGAAATGCCCCACACACTCTGCAGTCAAATCATAATGTTGATATAATAATTGATAATAAGAACTTTACATTCTTTGGGGCTATAGAATGCAATCAAATTTTATTTATTTATTAAGAAACCATTGAAAATAAGATTCAAATCATTAATTATACACAAATGTTCTAAGAAAATACTGTATATGGAAAAGAAAAACCACACAATAATACTACTATCACCAGAGCATAAATAAACAACAGTCTTCACTGACCTGCAGTGTTCTGTGATACACAGTGCTATAGTAGCTGCAGTGGTGCAGAATAACACAATAGAGTTAGTGAACCTGTGAACCTTGTCAGCCTTTATTAAAGATGACACCACCTTTTAGCGCACATCGCTCTCAGGCTATCTCACTCGCCCCCTCTGGAAAACAAACACACATAAACAGACACACATAGGAACCCCTCCACACCCCTCTCCTCTCCATCCTGCTGTATCTTTGTCTCCCCCGTCTCTCCCCTCCTCTGGAATAATGATGGCGGTGTTAGAGATGTATGTGCATTGTAATGACAGCCATAACAGTTTGCGGGGACTGCTACTTCACTACAGCTTTTATAGCTTTAATACTGATCATTATCACCTCATCAACGCCAATACACTGACTAATGCTGCCTCAACATGGGGGGGGGGGGAGAGAGAGAGAGAGAGAGAGAGAGAGAGAGAGAGAGAGAGAGAGAGAGAGAGAGAGAGAGAGAGAGAGAGAGAGAGAGAGAGAGAGAGAGAGAGAGAGAGAGAGAGAGAGAGAGAGAGAGAGAGAGAGAAGTTATGGTAGAGTTATCTGTAGACAGCATGAATTCAAGAGAAACAGTGTTCAAAATAAATATAAACTACTGGTGTGTTTAAAAGGCTACATTTGGTCCATCTAGTGCTTTGGCTGTAGTTGTTGTAGTGTGGTGGTGGCAGAGTGCTGGTTGCAGTATATTGGATGTAGTTGTTGTAGTGTGGTGGTGGCAGAGTGCTGGTTGCAGTATCTTGGCTGTAGTTGTTGTAGTGTGGTGGTGGCAGAGTGCTGGTTGCAGTATATTGGATGTAGTTGTTGTAGTGTGGTGGGGGCAGAGTGCTGGTTGCAGTATCTTGGATGTAGTTGTTGTAGTGTGGTGGTGGCAGAGTGCTGGTTGCAGTATCTTGGTTGTAGTTGTTGTAGTGTGGTGGTGGCAGAGTGCTGGTTGCAGTATCTTGGATGTAGTTGTTGTAGTGTGGTGGTGGCAGAGTGCTGGTTGCAGTATCTTGGTTGTAGTTGTTGTAGTGTGGTGGTGGCAGAGTGCTGGTTGCAGTATCTTGGATGTAGTTGTTGTAGTGTGGTGGTGGCAGAGTGCTGGTTGCAGTATCTTGGTTGTAGTTGTTGTAGTGTGGTGGTGGCAGAGTGTGCTGGTTGCAGTATCTTGGATGTAGTTGTTGTAGTGTGGTGGTGGCAGAGTGCTGGTTGCAGTATCTTGGTTGTAGTTGTTGTAGTGTGGTGGTGGCAGAGTGCTGGTTGCAGTATCTTGGTTGTAGTTGTTGTAGTGTGGTGGTGGCAGAGTGCTGGTTGCAGTATCTTGGATGTAGTTGTTGTAGTGTGGTGGTGGCAGAGTGCTGGTTGCAGTATCTTGGATGTAGTTGTTGTAGTGTGGTGGTGGCAGAGTGCTGGTTGCAGTATCTTGGATGTAGTTGTTGTAGTGTGGTGGTGGCAGAGTGCTGGTTGCAGTATCTTGGATGTAGTTGTTGTAGTGTGGTGGTGGCAGAGTGCTGGTTGCAGTATCTTGGATGTAGTTGTTGTAGTGTGGTGGTGGCAGAGTGCTGGTTGCAGTATCTTGGATGTAGTTGTTGTAGTGTGGTGGTGGCAGAGTGCTGGTTGCAGTATCTTGGCTGTAGTTGTTGCAGTGTGGCTGGTTAGTGGAGGGATCAATGCAGACTGATCCTCATTGCTGACAGCCCATTTTACATTCCTGTCTGGTCCCTCTGTCTGTCTAGGCACACCTGCCACAAAGAAACACTACACTGTGCACTATGACTGTGCGTGTGTGTATGTGTGTGTGTGTGTGTTTGTGTATGTGTGTGTGTGTGTGGCGTGCCACACACAACCTCTTGCTCCTTTATTCATATAATGAGATTCCACTTGATACACGTGTACACACACAAGTGTATTAGTACATGTCTGCATTGTGTGTGTGTTCATTCGTGGTGTGTGTATTCAACTGTGTGTGTATGTGAGTGTGTGTGAGAGGATAAAGCCAGTAGAGTTGCTATGGATCTGTCCAGCCAGTGTTTGTAGAGGGATTGCTCTGATGACCTGGGTAAGAGCCTGCATCAGTGAGGTCATTAAGGCTAGGTGTCTGAGGAATAATGCCCTCCATCCCTTCATTAGAGCTGTTTACTCCGCCAAGCACACACACACACACACACACACACACACACCCTATAAGCACACATGCACCCCAACTCCACTATGGTGTGTGTGTGTGAGTGTGTGAGTGTGTGTGCTTGTGCGAGCGTGTGCAGTTGTGCTTGGCGGAGTAAACAGCTCTAATGAAGGGATGGAGTGCATTATACCTCAAACACCTAGCCCTAATGACCTCACTGCTGCAGGCACAAGCACAAGCACACACACAAGCACACACACACACACACACACACACACACACACACACACACACACACACACACACACACACACACACACACACACACACACACACACACACACACACACACACACACACACACACACACTATAAATACCTCTGCCCCCTAACTCCACTATGGTGTGTATGTGTGTTGTGTTTGTGTATGTGTGTGGGTGTGTGTTTGTGCGTGTTTGTGTTCCATCCACATATCATTACAGAGAGATTTAAGCTGGAGGTGTGTTGGGGAAAGGAAAGGGGGGGGGTACCTAGTCAGTTGCACAACTGAATGCATTCAACCGAAATGTGTCTTCCACATTTAACCCAACCCCTCTGAATCAGAGAGGTGCAGGTCATACAAGGTCAGTGAGGGCCATGCTGTGACAAATGCACACACGTTGAGCCTGAACATCGGAGAAGAGGGCATTGGTGTGTGTGTGTGTGTGTCACTGTGTGTCACTGCATACATAAGCGTGTGTGGTGTATGTATGTGTGTGTCAGCTACAGAGGCTCATTTTCCACATGGCCAGTCTGTGGGGTGTCTGTTCTCTCTCCTCCATCCATCATCCTTCCTTCTCTCTGTCTCTCCCATCGTCCCTCCATCTCTCTGTCACTGTCACACACAGTTTCCTGCTGTTCAGCACATTGCCTCTGTCTGACCCCTCATTGGTCCACACATATAGTGGAGACACTCACTAAAGAGACACTTGGACAAAGGAATATGTATGCCGTTTCCTGTCTAAAACCACTGTCTGTCATAGACCACAGAGAAAAATATCCAGTAATTGGACAATGTTTAATGAGTAGCTCCGGATCATGAATAATTATTTGCTTACTGCACACTTCTGTCAAAAGCATCAAGTCTCCCAGACATTCATTCATTATATTCATTTTGGGAAAAGTTTTTGTTTCAGAAGTATTATAGCAGTAGTATCCTAACCCCCTGCCATGTATTATCATTCGCAATGTAGTGCAGGACAGGCCTGCTGTGCCTTCGCCTCTCCTCTCCTCTCCTCCTCTCCTGTTTAAGATATTTCATTTAATAGATTCTCACGAGTGAGTGATCTTACAGTATAACCAATGTGAGAGACCTACCATGGCAGACACTGCAGACCCAAACCTCCCTCCCTCTCTCTCTCTCTCTCTCTCTCTCTCTCTCTCTCTCTCTCTCTCTCTCTCTCTCTCTCTCTCTCTCTCTCTCTCTCTCTCTCTCTCTCTCTCTCTCTCTCTCTCTCTCTCTCTCTCGCTCTCTCTCTCTCTATCTCCGTCCCTCCCTCCTTCCTCTCATCAAATAACAAATTAACTTACCAATACCTCTCCCTTTACCTCTTAACTACGAATAAAGGCTTTGGAGTCTTATTCACTCCAAAAGCAAAGGAACATAGAAAATAAAGGAGAGAATGGAGAGAGAATGGAGAGAGAATGGAGAGAGAATGGAGAGAGAATGGAGAGAGAATGGGGAGAGAATGGGGAGAGAATGGAGAGAGAATGGGGAGAGAATGGAGAGAGAATGGGGAGAGAATGGGGAGAGAATGGAGAGAGAATGGGGAGAGAATGGGGAGAGAATGGAGAGAGAATGGGGAGAGAATGGGGAGAGAATGGGGAGAGAATGGAGAGAGAATGGGGAGAGAATGGAGAGAGAATGGGGAGAGAATGGAGAGAGAATGGGGAGAGAATGGAGAGAGAATGGGGAGAGAATGGAGAGAGAATGGAGAGAGAATGGAGAAACAGATCAGAAGGTAGCCAATAATGACAGAAGAATTACATACTGTCAATTATTGAATGTAAGGATAAAATGGCTAGATGCTAAAAATGCCTTTTATTCAGTCTTTCAGGATGGGAGCGGGTAATTGTTTGGATTGTATCCAACACAGAATCATTTTTAGATCTCTGTCGGCCCAGACAAGGCCCTATGGTATACAACAATTGGCTTCTAATGAGCAAGACCATCCCAGATGCTGCTTACTGTGAGATTACTTAAAAAATTGGGAGTTATGCAGGGGAGCTACACACGCACACACACACACACACACACACACACACACACACACACACACACACACACACACACACACACACACACACACACACACACACACACACACACACACACACACACACACACACACACACACACACACACACACACACACAGACAGACAGACACAAGCACACACACAGCCACCAATGTGTGCGGGTGAACACAAATAAACCGCTAACATTGTTAAACATACTGCCAGACAAAATATAGTATATTCTTGATGTCAAAGTTGCGTGTTCTGCCTGAGGCACTATTCTCTGTTCTCTGTGCTAAAGAACCCCTCTAATTAGCCAAATAAGAAAACGACAATGTGCTGTGATGGACAGAGACCTCACCATTATTATTTCACATAGTTAGATAAACAGACTGCTACTGCACTGAATAGACAGTTATTTGGCATATGATGTCTGTTCTGACTCCCAACCTCAGTCTCTGAATATGAAGATTGCCCACCTACATTATATAAACACACCTCATACTATCAATCAATATCTTAATGAAAAGGTGCCATCTTGTGTTGCTTACGATATAGGCAGAAATACACACTGATGGACTTACTGACACACAGAAATGAAGACGTAAGTGCTACAGCCTATAAGTTCACACCCCATTCTGCTAGAAATAGACTAGATTAGCAGAGGAGACATTTCTCTCCATTTCTAATTCTCACTGTATTTTGTCTTCATCTCAACCACTTTAATTCACACCATTCTCTCTCTCTGCGAGTCTAATTTCCTTTCTCCCCACATCTTTCTAACATTATTTTCTCCCCTTCTATCTCTGTTACATTTTTTATCTCTCCCCGCACTGACTATACTGTCAATCATTTTAGACTATAACTCTTTTTCTTCAATTACCTTATCCCTCACAATCTTTTTCTTGTTTTTTATTCTCTGCCCCTCCTCTCCTTCTTCCCCTCTCTCTACCCCGTCTCTCTCTCCTTCCCTACTTCCTCATCGCTCTCTCTTCCCTCTCTCCCCCTCTCTTTCTCTCTCTCTCTCTCGCTCTCTCTCTCTCTCTCTCTCTCTCTCTCTCTCTCTCTATGTGTGTGAAGCGTGACATTTGGTTTTCTCCTATGTCAGCACTTATGGGATGCAGTGGAGGCAGATCCTGGCAAAGTCTCACCGTGGAAACCAGGGCCTGAGTGACAGCCTGTCCGCTCCAAAACAATCCACTCATTAATCTAGCTGCAGCTCCACTCTGCTCACCATCTCTGCCACTTAACTCCCTCTACCAGCTACACCTGCAGAGCCCCACCTGTTTTGAGCCCCACCTGTTTTTTTTGGGGGGGGGGAGTTGCCTGTTTTGCATGTTATTTTGGCATTACTACGTGTCACATATCAGTTTGCAAACAATTAATAAAGCCACATACAAACACGGTCTCTTTTTTTCTTTCTTGAGTAAGGCAGCTCCAAAATGCAGGTGTTTCAGCCTAGCTTGGTGCTTTCTGTGGTGGTAGGGCAGCCAGCGGAAAATACAGAGTGTAAGGGTTGGTAATGTTATCTAGTTGCCCACTGTGATTGGCTCAGTGTTCTGTCACTCATGGGGATACTATCTCAATGCAAAATCTACGGGGAGAGCTTGAAAATTCAAGTCCCTTGGGTGCTGCCATAGAGTTACATTAGAAGTGCCCATCCAAGAAGTCTCAAGGTCATTGGCCACAGATAAAACGATGTCAAATCACGTTATATCTACCGTAGCTTTGATTGGACTGATCATGTCAACATCATACTTTCAAAATCTTAGCTAGCAAAATAATAATTAATCACTTCGACAATCTACTGGCAAACCCTTTTCAATCATTGTCATATGAAGAGAAACTATAGATAAAACATATCGGTGATCATCAGCCATTGGACATAAACATTACACAACAAGTTGGAAATCGCAAGTTCAACAATGAGTGGTTTGGAAGGAATCAGTGGCTAACAGCAAGTGTTGCAAAGCAATCACTAGCCTTCTATTCAGTGGAGTGGGTGTGTGGTCCAAGTCTAGGTTTAAGGGTGTCTTTTCCAAGCTTAAAATGATAAATATTCAACACCATGGGCATTGGCCATGCTGTCAATCCAACATGACTTCTGCTGCATTCAAAACAACTGGAAACTCGGAACTGTGAAATCTCAGAATTCAGTGAGTTCAAGACAACTGGGAACTCAGAATATTTTTTGCTCCGACTGGGAAAATATGTTTTGAACGGTCATCCAACTCGGAATTCCACGTCGGGAACTCTGACCTCTTTCTAGAGCTCCAACCTGAAGATCACTGACATCATGATTCGACCTTGTTTTGTTCCGAGTTCCCAGTTGTCTTGAAAGCAACATAAATCCAGCGAATGGCAGACTTTGATGACAAAGGTTGATGAAATTTGCCCACAAGGACCGTCGCGCCACCTTCCTGTTCAAGTGAGCATGGCACAACAAGGTGAGTTAAAAAATGTATTGTATGCTGTTGCAAAATTGATGTAATATGCCAGGGGGATACAGTGGGGAAAAAAAGTATTTAGTCAGCCACCAATTGTGCAAGTTCTCCCACTTAAAAAGATGAGAGAGGCCTGTAATTTTCATCATAGGTACACGTCAACTATGACAGACAAAATGAGAATTTCTTTTCCAGAAAATCACATTGTAGGATTTTTTATGAATTTATTTGCAAATTATGGTGGAAAATAAGTATTTGGTCAATAACAAAAGTTTCTCAATACTTTGTTATATACCCTTTGTTGACAATGACACAGGTCAAACGTTTTCTGTAAGTCTTCACAAGGTTTTCACACACTGTTGCTGGTATTTTGGCCCATTCCTCCATGCAGATCTCCTCTAGAGCAGTGATGTTTTGGGGCTGTCGCTGGGCAACACGGTCTTTCAACTCCCTCCAAAGATTTTCTATGGGGTTGAGATCTGGAGACTGGCTAGGCCACTCCAGGAACTTGAAATGCTTCTTACGAAGCCACTGCTTCGTTGCCCGGGCGGTGTGTTTGGGATCATTGTCATGCTGAAAGACCCAGCCACGTTTCATCTTCAATGCCCTTGCTGATGGAAGGAGGTTTTCACTCAAAATCTCACGATACATGGCCCCATTCATTCTTTCCTTTACACGGATCAGTCGTCCTGGTCCCTTTGCAAAAAAACAGCCCCAAAGCATGATGTTTCCACCCCCATGCTTCACAGTAGGTATGGTGTTCTTTGGATGCAACTCAGCATTCTTTGTCCTTCAAACACGACGAGTTGAGTTTTTACCAAAAAGTTCTATTTTGGTTTCATCTGACCATATGACATTCTCCCAATCCTCTTCTGGATCATCCAAATGCACTCTAGCAAACTTCAGACGGGCCTGGACATGTACTGGCTTAAGCAGGGGGACACGTCTGGCACTGCAGGATTTGAGTCCCTGGCGGCGTAGTGTGTTACTGATGGTATGCTTTGTTACTTTGGTCCCAGCTCTCTGCAGGTCATTCACTAGGTCCCCCCGTGTGGTTCTGGGATTTTTGCTCACCGTTCTTGTGATGATTTTGACCCCACGGGGTGAGATCTTGCGTGGAGCCCCAGATCGAGGGAGATTATCAGTGGTCTAGTATGTCTTCCATTTCCTAATAATTGCTCCCACAGTTGATTTCTTCAAACCAAGCTGCTTACCTATTGCAGATTCAGTCTTCCCAGCCTGCTGCAGGTCTACAATTTTGTTTCTGGTGTCCTTTGACAGCTCTTTGGTCTTGGCCATAGTGGAGTTTGGAGTGTGACTGTTTGAGGTTGTGGACAGGTGTCTTTTATACTGATAACAAGTTCAAACAGGTGCCATGAATACAGGTAACGAGTGGAGGACAGAGGAGCCTCTTAAAGAAGAAGTTACAGGTCTGTGAGAGCCAGAAATCTTGCTTGTTTGTAGGTGACCAAATACTTATTTTCCACCATAATTTGCAAATAATTTCATTAAAAATCCTACAATGTGATTTTCTGGATTTATTTTTCTCAATTTGTCTGTCATAGTTGACGTGTACCTATGATGAAAATTACAGGCCTCTCTCATCTTTTTAAATGGGAGAACTTGCACAATTGGTGGCTGACTAAATAATTTTTTCCCCACTGTATGTATTCTGTAGCTAAGAAAGTAATACTAAGTGTATGTTGTGTAGTAAGTTGTTAGTAGCCCATGTGCCTCACCCTAATAATTTGGTCCCTTTCCCCCTCATAATTTAGCCTCCTGTTCTGACTTGGTGGTGCACATGTAGCCTATAGCCTGTTTTAAAGAAATGTAATCATTGAATATTGTAAGAGCTTTCATTGTCTGCTTATATGCCCCCTTTATTCATCCTACAGTTCTGACTTACTGTAGAACGGCCCTTGTTCTGAATTCTGTCGCTGTACATTTCGAAAGTGCTGAACAAATAGTTATATTGACTACATCCGTCCTAGCTCGCTCATTAATGTCTTAATCAAAATTACGGATTGCCTCTTATCCGCTCGTCGTCCCCTTATGCCATAGTTTGTACATGTCAATTGTCAGTAGAAACCACATTTGTTTATGCAAGTCAGTCATATAAGCTACGTTTTTTTTAAAGGCAGTAAATGAGGCTGAATGAACTGTTTCACTGCCAGACAAGGCTCTGCTGATACCCATGTGTAGCAGTGGTAAGGATTCACTCCATGGTGCTGAAAAGAAAGCTCTGTTTTTGGAACAGTTTTATGTAGGCCCTAACAGTTTGTGGGCACCGTTTGTCATAGTTATAGTGCAATTAATGTATTGTTTAGTGTTGTGTAGTGTAGTGGCTTTGCTGGCATGCATCTACACACACACACATCACAAACACAGCCTAATATCAAATCTATATGAACTGTGTTTTGAAAGAAGGATTCCTTTATTACCATTATTGCTATAGGGAAAGTGGAAGCAAAGCCATTTAAAGGGTTTTATAGATCCCTTATAGAGTCAAGAGAGTTGCTACTTGGATATATAGAGCTGTGAGGTTTATGTGTTAAGCTGCTGAGCATGAGGGAGAGAGGGAGTGATCAAACATTCATGAAACATGGCCACTGTGCTTTCTCCTTGCTCTGCGGAGAGCCTATACATTAACACACTATGATGGGCAGGAAGTCACCCAAGGAAACAGAGAGAGAGCTAACACACATTACACACCTCTCTACATCCTATGTGTGAGAGAGAGAGGACATACACAATCTCACAATTTCATTCCACACTGAGTGAGAGAGAGAGAGAGAGAGAGAGAGAGAGAGAGAGAGAGAGAGAGAGAGAGAGAGAGAGAGAGAGAGAGAGAGAGAGAGAGAGAGAGAGAGAGAGAGAGAGAGAGAGAGAGAGAGAGAGAGAGAGAGAGAGAGAGAGAGAGAGAGAGATTGAGAGCGCAAGAGAAGGAAACACTAACAAATGGGTGGGAATAGGTTGAACACAGGACTAACCTACTGCACCTGCTTTTCTCATTCTGGGTGAGGCACTGTTGATGTAAACTGTCAAGAGTGGAGATGCACAACTCTTTCTTTTTCTCTTTTCATTTATTTCCTGCAATGTCTTTGAAAAGCTCACTTTGTTCAGCTGTGTTGCTTTATTATCAGCAGGCAGACAATTAGTTTGACAGCACTTTGAGGAGATGTGGGATGTGCAATACACATCGTCTCACCCCCTTTCCCCTGTTTCAATTAATAGTTGCTCCTCTCCTCCAAAAACAGAAACGGAGTACATTTCTTATTTTCCTGCTGTCTTCTTCAGATGGTTCATGTGTAAGTCAAGGACAGCCTATTAGCCAGCCACAGAGCCAGAGAAGTTCGCTCCCGCGTTAATTTACTGCGACGAGAGAGGCAGAAAGTGAGGAAAAAGAGAAAGAAGGAAGAAAAAAACAAATCCTCTGTAATATGGAAATGTAGTAGCAATTTACTGCAGAAACGGGGCTCTCTGCTCTGGAAGGGAGGAAGCGTCGACTCATGACGTTCCGGAGACAATGCACTCTCACTAATATCACATTTTGCGTATTCAGCGATAACAAAGAGCAAAACTCCATTAAGACACAAATGCTGCGCTTGACTGCTGTCTGAGCCACTCTGCAGTGGGGTGGGCTGTTTTGTACTAGATAGGACTGCCATATTAATACAGTTAGAAGACAGAGAGGGACTTGGTGCCACCATGCATCATAATTTACTGTGACACTGTCTCTACAGATGGGATGTGTGTGTGTGCGTGCGTGTGTGTGCGTATGTGTGCTTCTCTAAAGCTTTAAAAAAAATCCTTGATACAGTCTTAGGTCCACATCAGACAGAGAGAAGAGACAGATGAGAGACAGATTACTCCACCAAATTATTCATTAATGTAGGTGGATTGAGTTAACCTATCGACGAGCAGGGGGAAAAATCTAACAAAGCAGAAATGCAGGCCTACTCCTTGCTTTAATAAGAAAGAGAGAGAGAGAGAGAGAGAGAGAGAGAGAGAGAGAGAGAGAGAGAGAGAGAGAGAGAGAGAGAGAGAGAGAGAGAGCGAGACAGACAGACAGACAGACAGACAGACAGACAGACAGACAGACAGACATACAGACAGACAGACAGACAGAGGGGGAGAGGGAGAGTGGGGGAGAGGGGGAGAGGGGGAGAGGGAGAGAGGGGGAGAGGGGGAGAGCTAGAGAGAGACATAGAGAGAGAAAGAGAGAGACATAGAGAGAGAAAGAGAGAGCCATAGAGAGAGAAAGAGAGAGACAGAAAGAGAGAGATAGAGAGAGAAACAGCAAGAGATGGAGAAATATCCACAGCTTTATTCGCCCACACAATGTCAATGCAGTCAGTGTATGGAGGAAACATCAATTATGGATATTTCAAATGACCAGACTTGTCTGAGAAATGTCAGCGCAATAAGACATGTCCACTGCCATTTTAACCTCTCTTCTCAAGGCTACTCTTCTGCTGCTTCTCTTCAACTAGAAACCTGAATACATTTCTCTCTCTCTTTCTCAAATAGGCAGGGTGAGAGAAAATACCATTAATTGAATAAACTCTACAATACTCAACATAGCTAGCTAGTCTTGTGTGAGAATCCTCTATTGGATTGGGGTCTGTTCCAAAGACAAAGAAAGAAAGCACAGTGTAACCACATTTTGTGTTTCTGAGTGTCAGAATCACACAGGCTATGCATAAGAATGTGGATAGTATTGTCAGATAGCCGGGTAAAACCTGATGTCCAAAAGACAGCCATACTTTCAAACACTGTGCTGCCTCTTCTCTCAGTGGACTGACAGCCCCTAACCCAAGATTCAAACAGCAGCAAGATATCAAACCACACCATGTTTTGACAACCAGTGCTGTCCTCAGCAGAAGAAAAGCAGCAAAAAGCAGCAAGGGCCTTTGTAAAAACAAAATTCACACTTAATTTTTGCTTTTGATCACAAATACACACACAAGTCGTCCCCCTAACCCCCCCCCCCCCCCCCCACACACACACACACACAAACACACACACACTATAAAATAGTGATAATGGTTGGTAGTGCACACACGCATGCACAAACACACACACGCACACACACACACACACATGCACACACACACATGCACACACACACACACACACGTGCCAGTCACAGGAGAAGCATTGGCAGGAGACGGGCCATGGGGATAATTTGGTGATGTTATTTGGGTAATTTAATTTTCTCAGTGGGGTAGCGTGCCCCCCTCTACACCCCCACTCCACATTCCTCACACACTGTCTGTCTTCAAAGCACAGCACAGAACTGCACAGAACAGCGGCCAGCCGCAGACAGGGAGAATCAGAGTAATGAAGTACACTGCACTCCAGCAAAGGCATCAATCAGCCGACAACAGAGAGAAAAAAGGAAAGGAATGAAGAAGGAAAGAGGAACAGATTCAGATTTCTTATGCAAAAGGGAATGAAGAAAATTTTAAAGATGGAGAGAGAGAGAAAAAAAAAGAGAGAGAGAGAATACTTGAAAGCTTAGACAGACAGTCAGACAGACATACAGTGCATTCGGAAAGAATTCAGACCCCTTCACTTTTTCCACATTTTGATAAGTTACAGCCTTATTCTAAAACAAATAAAAAATAAAAAATATCCTCATCAATCTACACACAATACCCCATAATGACAAAGCGAATACAGGTTTTTAGAAATGTTTGCAAATGTATTTAAAATAAAAAACAGAAATACTTTATTTACATAAGTATTCAGGCCCTTTGCTATTAGACTCAAAATTGAGCTCAGGTGCATCCTGTTTCCATTGCTCATCCTTGAGATGTTTGTACAACTTGATTGGAGTCCACCTGTGGTAAATTCAATTGATTGGACATGATTTGGAAAGGCACACACCTGTCTACAGTCGTGGTCAAAAGTTTTGAGAATGACACAAATATTAATTTTCACAAAGTCTTCTGCCTCAGTTTTTATGATGGCAATTTGCATATACTCCAGAATGTTATGAAGAGTGATCAGATGAATTGCAATTAATTGCAAAGTCCCTCTTTGCCATGACTGTCACACCCTGGCTCTGGGGATTCTATATGTTGAGCCAGGGTGTGTATATTCTATGTGTTGTATTTCTGTGTTGGCCAGAGTGGTTCCCAATCAGAGGCAACGAGTGTCAGCTGTTGCTGGTTGTCTCTGATTGGGAGCCATATTTATAGAGGCTGTTTTCCCACAATAGTTGTGGGATCTTGTTCCAGTTGGTTTGTTCCTTTTGGTTTGTACCGTAGGACTGCACGTATCGTTTGTTGTTTTGTTCGAGTGTTTACTCTCAATAAATATAAGTATGTTTGCTCATCACGCTGCGCCTTGGTCCACTCACTCTAACGATCGTGACAGAAGATCCCACCATACCAGGACCAAGCAGCGTGTCCAGGAGCAGGCAGCCTGGACATGGGAGGAAGCGCCGGGAAAGGAGCTGGAGAGGTTGGCGATGGCCCAGGTGGGCAAATCGTGGTCCTGGGAGGACATGCTCGGGGGCAAAGGGCCATGGGCTAAGATTAAGGCCCTGGCGAGAGAGGAGCAACGGCGTCAACTGTGTCGTCGTCGGACGGACGAGAGGCAACCCCAGAACATTTTTAGGGGGGGAAACACGGCATGGGCGACTGGGCAGCAGGAGGCTGCCACAGGGCGAAATGGGAGACGAGGAGAGAAGGCCACCGGGTTACGGGAGCCATTGGTGAGAGGAGGGAAGGAAGTTGTAGAGGCACGGCGAGAGGTACTGAGGTGTATTGCCAGTCCGGTCCGGCCCGTTCCTGATCCCCGTTTAAGGCCAGTGGTGTGTGTTCCCAGTACGGTCCGGCCTGTTCCTGTTCCTCGCACCAAGCCTACGGTTCGCGTCGCCAGCCCGGCCCGGCCTGTTCCTGCTCCTCGCACCAAGCCTACGGTGCGCGTCGCCAGCCCGGCCCGGCCTGTTCCTGCTCCTCGCACCAAGCCTACGGTGCGCATCGTCAGCCCGGTCCGGCCCGTTCCTGCTCCACGCACCAAGCCTACGGTGCGCGTCGCCAGCCCGGCCCGGCCTGTTCCTGCTCCTCGCACCAAGCCTACGGTGCGCGTCGCCACCCCGGCCCGGCCTGTTCCTGCCCCTCGCACCAAGCCTACGGTGCGCGTCGCCAGCCCGGCCCGGCCTATTCCTGCTCCTCGCACCAAGCCTACGGTGTGCGTCGCCAGCCCGGCCCGGCCTGTTCCTGCTCCTCACACCAAGCCTCCGGTGCGCATCGCCAGCCCAGCCCGGCCTGTTCCTGCTCCTCGCACCAAGCCTCCGGTGCGCATCGCCAGCCCGGCCCGGCCTGTTCCTGCTCCTCACACCAAGCCTCCGGTGCGCATCGCCAGCCCAGCCCGGCCTGTTCCTGCTCCTCGCACCAAGCCTACGGTGCGCGTCGCCGGCCCGGCCTGTTCCTGCCCCTCGCACCAAGCCTACGGTGCGCGTCGCCAGCCCGGCCCGGCCTGTTCCTGCTCCTCGCACCAAGCCTCCGGTGCGCATCGCCAGCCCAGCCCGGCCGGTTCCTGCTCCTCGCACCAAGCCTACGGTGTGCGTCGCCGGCCCGGCCTGTTCCTGCCCCTCGCACCAAGCCTACGGTGCGCGTCGTCAGCCCGGCCCGGCCTGTTCCTGCCACTCGCACCAAGCCTACGGTGCGCGTCGCCAGCCCGGCCCGGCCTGTTCCTGCTCCTCGCACCAAGCCTACGGTGCGCGTCGCCAGCCCGGCCCGGCCTGTTCCTGCTCCTCGCACCAAGCCTACGGTGCGCGTCGCCAGCCCGGCCCGGCCTGTTCCTGCTCCTCGCACCAAGCCTACGGTGCGTGTCGTCAGCCCGGTCCGGCCCGTTCCTGCTCCACGCACCAAGCCAGGGGTGCGCATCGTCAGCCCGGTCCGGCCCGTTCCTGCTCCACGCACCAAGCCAGGGGTGCGAGTCGTCAGCCCGGTCCGGCCCATTCCTGCTCCACGCACCAAGCCAGGGGTGCGCATCGTCAGCCCGGTCCGGCCCGTTGCTGCTCCACGCACCAAGCCAGGGGTGCGCATCATCAGCCCGGTCCGGCCCGTTCCTGCTCCACGCACCAAGCCAGGGGTGCGCGTCGTCAGTCCGGCACAACCCGTGCCTGGGTCACCGGTGCCTGGTCAGGTATCGGTCAGCTGCTCCACACCGGAGCTTAAGCAATCCGCTCCTACGATGTCCAGTCCAGCTCCAGCCAGCGGGGCCAGACCAGACCAGGGGCGCTACGGGGGGATTATTGGAGGGTGGTGGGCGAGCCCGGAGCCGGAACCGCCTCCGAGGAGGAATGCCCACCCAGCCCTCCCCTGGTTTGTTTATGTTTAGGCGCGGTCGCAGTCCGCGCCTTTAGGGGGGGGTACTGTCACACCCTGGCTCTGGGGACTCTATATGTTGAGCCAGGGTGTGTATATTCTATGTGTTGTATTTCTGTGTTGGCCAGAGTGGTTCCCAATCAGAGGCAACGAGTGTCAGCTGTTGCTGGTTGTCTCTGATTGGGAGCCATATTTATAGAGGCTGTTTTCCCACAATAGTTGTGGGATCTTGTTCCAGTTGGTTTGTTCCTTTTGGTTTGTACCGTAGGACTGCACGTATCGTTTGTTGTTTTGTTCGAGTGTTTACTCTCAATAAATATAAGTATGTTTGCTCATCACGCTGCGCCTTGGTCCACTCACTCTAACGATCGTGACAATGACAATTAACTTAATCCCCCAAAAACATTTCTACCGCATTTCAGCCCTGCCACAAAAGGACCTGCTGACATCATGTCAGTGATTCTCTCGTTAATACAGGTGAGAGTGTTGACGAGGACAAGGCTGGAGATCACTCTGTCATACTGATTGAGTTAGAATAACAGACTGGAAACTTTAAAAGGAGGGTGGTGCTTGAAATCATTGTTATTCCTCTGTTAACCATGGTTACCTGGAAGGAAACACATGCCGTCATCATTGCTTTGCACAAAAAGGGCTTCACAGGCAAGGGTATTGCTGCTAGTAAGATTGCACCTAAATCAACCATTTATCGGATCATCAAGAACTTCAAGGAGAGTGGTTCAATTGTTGTGAAGAAGGCTTCAGGGATCCCAAGAAAGTCCAGCAAGCGCCAGGACCGTCTCCTAAAGTTGATTCAGCTGCGGGATCGGGGCACCACCAGTGCAGAGCTTGCTCAGGAATGGCAGCAGGCAGGTGTGAGTGCATCTGCATGCACAGTGAAGCGAAGACTTTTGGAGGATGGCCTGGTGTCAAGAAGGGCATTGAGGAAGCCACTTCTCTCCAGGAGAAACATCAGGGACAGACTGATATTCTGCAAAAGGTACAGGGATTGGAATGCTGAGGACTGGGGTAAAGTCATTTTCTCTGATGAATCCCCTTTCCGATTGTTTGGGGCATCCGGAAAAAAAGCTTGTCCGGAGAAGAGAAGATGAGCGCAACCATCAGTCCTGTGTCATGCCAACAGTAAAGCATCCTGAGACCATTCATGTGTGGGGTTGCTTCTCAGCCAAGGGAGTGGGCTCACTCACAATTTTGCCTAAGAACACATCATGAATAAAGAATGGTACCAACACATCCTCCAAAAGCAACTTCTACCAACCATCCAATAACAGTTTGGTGACGAACAATGCCTTTTACAGCATGATGGAGCACCTTGCCATAAGGCAAAAGTGATAACTAAGTGGCAAAACATCTACATTTTGGGTCCATGGCCAGGAAACTGCCCAGACCTTAATCCCATTGAGAACTTGTGGTCAATCCTCAAGAGGCGGGTGGACAAACAAAAACCCACAGATTCTGACAAACTCCAAGCGTAGATTATGCAAGAATGGGCTGCCATCAGTCAGGATGTGGCCCAGAAGTTAATTGACAGCATGCCATAGCGGATTGCAGAGGTCTTGAAAAAGAAGGGCCAACACTGCAAATATTGACTCTTTGCATAAACTTAATGTAATTGTCAATAAAAGCCTTTGACACTTATGGAATGCTTGAATGCTTGGAATGCTTCGGTATACCATAGTAACATCTGACAAAAATATCTAAAAACACTGAAGCAGCAAACTTTGTGAAGACCAAAACTTTTGACCATGACTGTATATAAGGTCCCACAGTTGACAGTGCATGTCAGAGCAAAAACCAAGCCATGAGGTCGAAGGAATTGTCCGTAGAGCTCCGAGACAGGATTGTGTTTAGTCACAGATCTGGGGAAGGGTAACAAAATATTTCTGCATCATTGAAGGTCCCCAAGAACACAGTGGCTTAAAAAATGGAAGAAGTTTGGAACCACCAATACTCTTCCTATAGCTAGCCGCCGGCAAAACTGAGCAATCGGGGGAGAAGGGCCAGGGAGGTGACCAAGAACCCGATGGTCACTCTTACAGAGCTCCAGAGTTCATCTGTGGAGATGGGAGAACCTTCCAGAAGGACAACCATCTATGCAGCACTCCACCAATCAGGCCTTTATGGCAGAGTGGCCAGACAAAAGCCACTCCTCAGTAAAAGGCACATGACAGCCCACTTGGAGTTTG
>NC_140009.1:16483812-16486312 GCF_964263955.1 Coregonus lavaretus
ACCAATTGTCACACTAACTGTTGTGTCTTAAGATGTTCAAAGAAAAGTAGGCCAAGATAAGGAACAGAAAAGTAGGAGAACCAAGATAGAAAAAAATAGAATGAAGAGTTAGGTAGTTAATGGTGAGGGACAAATGTCACAGTGTGCTCTTTGGCCTGCATCTCTGTGGCTGACCTTTAGATAAGCCATTAGACAGGCACAGGACAGGACACAGTGGAGCCAGACTACCGTCCATCTGCCTCCTAACCTTTCTCTCCCACGCTTCAAATATGAAATCAAAGAGGTATAAGAAACAGAAAGAAAAAGAGAGAGAAGGAGCGTTAAAAGTGAGAGATGACAGAGAGGAGAGAAGTTAAAGAGAGAGGTGTCAGAGAAGAAGAGAGACTTTAAAAGTAGAGATGACACAGGCAAGGATGTTTAAAAGTTAAAAGGTCGAGGTGACAGGGGTCACTTAGAAGTCTTCATTGCCTTAAAGTTCTGTGGTGCTGAGGTAACAGCTAGTCTGATTGGATAAACTTAAATAGAGCCAATCGCTGGGCTATGGGGTAAATATGATGATGATGATGCTGATGCGGATGCGGATGATGCTGATGTTGATGCTGCTGCTGATGATGATGATGCTGATGATGCTGCTGCTGCTGCTGCTGATGATGAGGATGATGAACGTTGGATAAATGCAGCAACATTATGCATTTCTCTCTTTCCATGTTTTACTCCTTGAGAGGTTTTCTTCCTTTCTCTCAGTGAGTGCATCCTCACGTTTCGTTCCAGAGCTTTCTCTCTGTATTAAACTCACAACGTGCATTTGTGCTGTGAGGATATTGTTTTTGTTAGGCACGGACAAATAAACACACACACACATGCACGCACACACACAGCTATGGGGACTTAGTCAAGTGCAATAGTGGCTAACGGTGAGATATATCGCCATAATTAGAGGATGAACATATTTTCATGCTGTGTCTTTCATCTGACATTATGACTAAATGCTAATTAAACATGCAGGAATGCAAATAACATGCAAATGCATGGCCAAGGGTGTGATATGCCTGGTGCTGTCAGCAGCATTTGTGGGCTGGGCTGGTGCACGCCACATTTCACTCATTACACACCAGCCACTCAATGGGCTTTGATGTGCCACTGCCAATTCCATTCAACATGGAGGTCTGGGGTGGCAGAACAACACACTCACTCAGACACATGCACTCTATTTCTCTCTTCATTTACTTACTTTCTCTTTCTGTCACTCACACACACCCACACATTTACACATGGAGGAGCATGCACACAGAGTCAATACTTGTGTTTATGTCTTACTTTAAACAATCTGGTGGAATGTTTTGACGGATGTCTGCAAAGACGTTGTAGATACAGTATGTATGCACCACACAATATGCTCCTACCTTTTATACGTAAACTACAGGTGATCATTTAAGCAGAGCTAACTTTATTGTAATTTAATAACACTTTTTTCTCAACAACTCTGGCTTGCTCTGTGTCCCTTGGTGTGTGTGTGTGTGTGTGTGCGTGTGTGTGTGTGTGTGTGAGTGTGTAGCGGGAGATGCTAGGTAAGATTTTGCATCTTGGCATCTCTCCTCTTTAATGAGGATATCTGGAGATGGCAGGTGCATGTTCAGGCATTCCTTTACAAGCTCAGCAACAACCAGACCAGGGCTCCCCCCCCCCCCCCGTCTCTCTCTCTCTCTCTCTCTCTCTCTCTCTCTCTCTGTCTCTCTCGCTCGCTCTCTCTTGCTCTCTCTCTCTCTCTCTCTCTCTCTCTCTCTGTCTCTCTGTCCCTCCCTCCCTCTCTCTCCCTCCCTCCCTCCGTCCCACCGCAATTACTACCGTCATTAGTGGAATCACATTACCAACAACACCAAACAAGCAATATCAGCACTACCGTAGCTTAATCTGTCATCAGGATAATCATAATGATACAAATAAGACAAGAATGATCAGACCGGAGGAAGGAGTTCTAAATAAAAAAAGAGGGATGCAGGAAAATGTATTAAATTAAAATGTGTTGTGTTGCGATCCACTTGAAACTATTGGATTCAGCATGTAGGACATATAAAGGGTTAGCTGAATGAATTGCCGATACTGCTACTAATTGAAAAAAATATTGATTGATTCGTGCAAAACTGAATAGGTAGCATGTTGCCTAGGATACCATTTGTTAAGGCTGGGAACATGTTTTCATTGCCTGGACAACTATCTTTTCATTCCTTCATAAAGGCCTCATTATTCCCCGCACAAAGAAAACAATTTATAACAAAAAAATGTAGGTATACTGTTCTAAAATAAAAATGTAGGTATAATGTTGTAAAATGGTTCAATTGATACACTGAAGTGTTTCAAACTCACAAGACTCCTGTACAAATCAATGACATACCCAGCCAGCAGAGTTAAAAACAGCCATTTTTGTAGGCCTACTCTTCATCCTATTCATTCTATTCATCCTAGTAGAGTCTTCAGTTGGAGGTGAGTCATATTGGGGAGG
>NC_140009.1:16491312-16643812 GCF_964263955.1 Coregonus lavaretus
TGCGTGTATGTGTGTGTGTAAACCAGTGTGTTAACTCCTCTGTGCATAGTTATGCACAATTCCTTAATTATGCTCTATAAGGGCTGTCATGTGCAGAGATTAAATATTCATGCGGTTTAAAGTCAATACTTTAGATGCATTATGAGCGTGTTATGAAAGCATGAATAATACATAGGAGACAGACGTGTGATGTGCTCTAATTGATTCACTTACAATTACCAGAGACCTCTGTGTACCCCACCACCACCACCACTTACAGCGAGGGAAAAAGGTATTTGATCCCCTGCTGATTTTGTACGTTTGCCCACTGACAAAGACATGATCAGTCTATAATTTTAATGGTAGGTTTATTTGAACAGTGAGAGACAGAATAACAACAACAAAATCCAGAAAAACGCATGTCAAAAATGTTATAAATTGATTTGCATTTTAATGAGGGAAATAAGTATTTGACCCCTCTGCAAAACATGACTTAGTACTTGGTGGCAAAACCCTTGTTGGCAATCACAGAGGTCAGACGTTTCTGTAGTCCATCTCAGGAGGGATTTTGTCCCACTCCTCTTTGCAGATCTTCTCCAAGTCATTAAGGTTTCGAGGCTGACATTTGGCAACTCGAACCTTCAGCTCCCTCCACAGATTTTCTATGGGATTAAGGTCTGGAGACTGGCTAGGCCACTCCAGGACCTTAATGTGCTTCTTCTTGAGCCAGTCCTTTGTTGCCTTGGCCATGTGTTTTGGGTCATTGTCATGCTGGAATACCCATCCACGACCCATTTTCAATGCCCTGGCTGAGGGAAGGAGGATCTCACCCAAGATTTGACGGTACATGGCCCCGTCCATCGTCCCTTTGATGCAGTGAAGTTGTCCTGTCCCCTTAGCAGAAAAACACCCCCAAAGCATAATGTTTCCACCTCCATGTTTGACGGTGGGGATGGTGTTCTTGGGGTCATAGGCATCATTCCTCCTCCTCCAAACACGGCGAGTTGAGTTGATGCCAAAGAGCTCGATTTTGGTCTCATCTGACCACAAGACATCTTTAAATGTTCATTGGCAAACTTCAGACGGCCCTGTATATGTGTTTTTTTTAGCAGGGGGACCTTGCGGGCGCTGCAGGATTTCAGTCCTTCACGGCGTAGTGTGTTACCAATTGTTTTCTTGGTGACTATGGTCCCAGCTGCCTTGAGATCATTGACAAGATCGTCCTGTGTTGTTCTGGGCTGATTCCTCACCGTTCTCATGATCATTGCAACTCCACGAGGTGAGATCTTGCATGGAGCCCCAGGCCGAGGGAGATTGACAGTTATTTTGTGTTTCTTCCATTTGCAAATAATCGCACCAACTGTTGTCACCTTCTCACCAAGCTGCTTGGCGATGGTCTTGTAGCCCATTCCAGCCTTGTGTAGGTGGCTGTATATTATTAAGTAGTATAGGTAGGCATCGTGGGCTGTTGTGGGTAGTTGTTGTGTAGTTATTGTAGGTTACTTTTGTATTCGGCGGTGCCGGGTGTAGCACGAAGCTAGCTAGCTAACTCACCTCCTGGATTAGCTGGCGAGTAGCTATTAGCAACGGTAGCAACTAAAAACAATATCCTTTTAGCCAGCTACATTCGTTCGCAGCGACGCCGTTTTTCAAACAAAGTCAACACAGCAGCCATTGCTAGCTAGCCAACACTACCAGCTGGCTGTACTGTAGTAGCTAAATACAATATCTTTGTGCTAGCTACCCAACGTTTAATCATTGCTGCGTTATGAAAGGTAAGCTTGGCTTCTTATATGGTGTTGAGTAAAGCTTAAACCATGTATTTAGATTGTAGGTAGGTATTGTAGTTTGGTATTATAGGTAGCTTACTCAGGTAGTTATTGTAGGTTATTGTAGGTAATTATTGTAGGTAAGTATTGTATTCGGCGGACCCCGGCGAAGCACGAGGCTAGCTTACCCACTACTTGGACCAACAAAGCTAGCTAGCTAGCTAGCGGGTAGCTACTGGTAACTTTTAGCAACTGTGGTTAGTTGTTTCCAATGTTATTTCATGCGTAAGAGTACCTGTGATTGAGCCAGCTAGCTGCCACCATTCAGCTGTTTTTCTAACCTCATTATCCGAGGCATTAACGTTAGGTGGTTGGTAGCTGCTGTACTTAATTACAGCTACTGATAACAGTCTGCTGTAGTTTACAACAATTCTAATTTCTAAAGTGGAAGTTGGGAGAGTTTTATTCGGGTGGTTCAGTGAAACAATTATAGTTTCTGAGGTGGAAGTTGGGAGAGTTATATTTTTTTTTGGGTGAGGGAGGCCTGCTCTCTCCTTTCCCAGATGTTTAGTTCATTTCATTCCGATCTCCTCTGCATTATTGTAGCCATCTGCTGCAGCCTGTCAACTATGCCTCTGCCTATCCCTGTTCTCTCCTCTCCGCACAGGCTACACAAACGCCTCACACCGCGTGGCTGCTGCCTCTCTAACCTGGTGGTCCCTGCACGCACCACACACCTGGAGTTCCAGGTCTCAGGCAGCCTCTGGAACTGCCGTTCTGCCGCCAACAAGGCTGACTTCATCCCAGCCTATGCTACCCTCCAGTCCCTCGACTTCCTGGCGCTGACGGAAACATGGATTACCACTGAAAACACTGCTACTCCTACTGCTCTCTCCTCGTCTGACCATGTGTTCTCGCATACCCCGAGAGCATCTGGTCAGAGGGGTGGTGGCACAGGAATCCTCATCTCTCCCAAGTGGTCATTCTCAATTTTTCCCCTAACCCATCTGTCTATCTCCTCATTTGAATTCCACGCTGTCACAGTCACTAGCCCATTTAAGCTTAATATCCTTGTCATCTATCGCCCTCCAGGTTCCCTTGGAGAGTTCATCAATGAGCTTGACGCCTTGATAAGTTCCTTTCCTGAGGATGGCTCACCCTTCACAGTTTTGGGGGATTTCAACCTCCCTACGTCTACATTTGACTCATTTCTCTCTGCCTCCTTCTTTCCACTCCTCTCCTCTTTTGACCTCACCCTCTCACCATCCCCCCCCCACTCACAAGGCAGGCAATACGCTTGACTTCATCTTTACTAGATGTTGCTCTTCTACTAATCTCACTGCAACTCCCCTCCATGTCTCCGACCACTACTTTGTATCCTTTTCTCTCTCGCTCTCCTCCAACACTACTCACTCTGCCCCTACACAGATGGTAACGCGCCGCCGCAACCTTCGCTCTCTCTCTCCCACTACTCTCTCCTCTTCCATCCTATCATCTCTTCCCTCTGCTCAATCCTTCTCCCTCCAATCTCCTGATTCTGCCTCCTCAACCCTCCTCTCCTCCCTTTCTGCATCCTTTGACTCCCTGTGTCCCCTATCCTCCCGGCCGGCTCGGTCCTCCCCTCCAGCTCCGTGGCTTGATGACTCATTGCGAGCTCACAGAACAGAGCTCCGGGCAGCTGAGCGGAAATGGAAGAAAACTAAACTCCCTGCCGACCTGGCATCTTTTCACTCCCTCCTCTCTACATTTTCTTCATCTGTTTCTGCTGCTAAGGCCACTTTCTACCACTCTAAATTCCAAGCATCTGCCTCTAACCCTAGGAAGCTCTTTGCCACATTCTCCTCACTGCTGAATCCTGCTGATCCGTTCCATGATCTCGCCATCACGGTTGACAACTCCGTTGTGTCCTCCTCCCAGAGTGCGAAGAGCCTTGGCGTGACCCTGGACAACACCCTGTCGTTCTCCGCTAACATCAAGGCGGTGACCCGATCCTGCAGGTTCATGCTCTACAACATTCGGAGAGTACGACCCTGCCTTACACAGGAAGCGGCACAGGTCCTAATCCAGGCACTTGTCATCTCCCGTCTGAATTACTGCAACTCGCTGTTGGCTGGGCTCCCTGCCTGTGCCATTAAACCCCTACAACTCATCCAGAATGCCGCAGCCCGTCTGGTGTTCAACCTTCCCAAGTTCTCTCACGTCATCCCCCCTCCTCCGCACACTCCACTGGCTTCCAGTTGAAGCTCGCATCCGTTACAAGACCATGGTGCTTGCCTATGGAGCAGTGAGGGGAACGGCACCTCCGTACCTTCAGGCTCTGATCAGTCCCTACACCCAAACGAGGGCATTGCGTTCATCCACCTCTGGCCTGCTGGCTCCCCTTCCTCTGCGGAAGCATAGTTCCCGCTCAGCCCAGTCAAAACTGTTCGCTGCTCTGGCACCCCAATGGTGGAACAAGCTCCCTCACGACGCCAGGACAGCGGAGTCACTCACCACCTTCCGGAGACATTTGAAACCCCACCTCTTTAAGGAACACCTGGGATAGGATAAAGTAATCCTTCTACCCCCCCCCCCCCCCCCCCAAAAAAAATAAAAATAATAAAAATAATAATAATAATAATAATAATAATAATAATAATAATTGTAAAGTGGTTATCCCACTGGCTATAGGGTGAATGCACCAATTTGTAGTCGCTCTGGATAAGAGCGTCTGCTAAATGACGTAAATGTGCCCTTGAGCAAGGCACTTAACCCTAATTGCTCCTGTAAGTCGCTCTGGATAAGAGCGTCTGCTAAATGACTAAAATGTAAATGTAAATGTAATGTCTACAATCTTGTCCCTGACATCCTTGGAGAGCTCTTTGGTCTTGGCCATGGTGGAGAGTTTGGAATCTGATTAATTGATTGCTTCTGTGGACAGGTGTCTTTTATACAGGTAACAAGCTGAGATTAGGAGCATTCCCTTTAAGAGTGTGCTCCTAATCTCAGCTCGTTACCTGTATAAAAGACACCTGGGAGCCAGAAATCTTTCTGATTGAGAGGGGGTCAAATACTTATTTCCCTCATTAAAATGCAAATCAATTTATAAAATTTTTGACATGCGTTATTCTGGATTTTGTTGTTGTTATTCTGTCTCTCACTGTTCAAATAAACCTACCATTAAAATTATAATGAGTTCAACATAACAGCAGACTCACTTCTATTTTTATTTTCTTTACTCACTCTAAAGCCCACTCTGTCTTATAATAAAACGTCCTCCTGCAGAAATCTCCAACTCTCCAGATATGATTTATATTTAAAGGTCCCTGACCTGGCTCCCAAATGCCTGCCTGGCACAGATCAGCACCTGCTCTGTGCCCTGTGCCCGCGGAGGTGCCAGTGCAGGTTAGCTAGTACATGAATAATGGGCAACCACACATTAAGACAGAGAAGTAGGCCACAGAATACAGGAGTTTGTCTCTGCTCTGCCCACCTCCCCTCTCTCCCCTCATCAACTCCCCATTAATATTTAATCTAACAGAGGGATAGAAGTATGGAGGACAAGATGGAAGGAGAGGGTGATGAGTAGAAATGCATGGTGGAGCTGAAAGAGAGGGAGAAAGAAAGCGAAAGAGAGATGGAGGAACAGAGATATACTGTAGGTACTACACTTCACAGTTGAGGACTCTTGCCAAAGAAGTGTCAGTACCAAATCAAATCCCAAATCAAATTTTATTTGTCACATATACTGTACGTGTTTAGCAGATGTTATTGCAGGCGTAGCAAAATGCTTGTGCTTCTAGCTCTGACAGTGCAGTAATATCTAACAAGTAATATCTAACAATTTCAAAACATATACCCAATACACACAAATCTAAGTAAGGAATGGAATTTAAGAATATACAGTTGAAGTCGGAAGTTTACATACACCTTAGCCAAATACATTTAAACTCAGTTTTCACAATTCCTGACATTTAATCCTAGTAAAAATTCCCTGTCTTAAGTCAGTTAGGATCACCACTTTATTTTAAGAATGTGAAATGTCTGAATAATAGTAGAGAGAATGATTTATTTCTGCTTTTATTTCTTTCATCACATCACATTCATCACAGTCAGAAGTTTACATACACTCAATTAGTATTTGGTAGCATTGCCTTTAAATTGTTTAACTTGGGTCAAACATTTCGGGAAACCTTCCACAAGCTTCCCACAATAAGTTGGGAGAATTTTGGCCCATTCCTCCTGACAGAGCTGGTGTAACTGAGTCAGGTTTGTAGGCCTCCTTGCTCGCACACGCTTTTTCAGTTCTGCACACAAATTTTCTATAGGGTTGATGTCAGGGCTTTGTGATGGCCACTCCAATACCTTGACTTTGTTGTCCTTAAGCCATTTTGCCAACATTTTGGAAGTATGATTGGGGTCATTATCCATTGGAAGACCCATTTGCGACCAAGCTTTAACTTCCTGACTGATGTCTTGAGATGTTGCTTCAATATATCCACATAATTTTCCTTCCTCATGATGCCATCTATTTTGTGAAGTGCACCTGTCCCTCCTGCAGCAAAGCAGCCCCACAGCATGATGCTGCCACCCACGTGCTTCATGGTTGGGATGGTGTTCTTCGGCTTGCAAGCCTTCCCCTTTTTTCCTCCAAACATAACGATGGTCATAATGGCCAAACAGTTCTATTTTTGTTTCATCAGACCAGAAGACATTTCTCCAAAAAGTACGATCTTTGTCCCCATGTGCAGTTGCAAACCGTAGTCTGGCTTTTTTATGGCGGTTTTGGAGCAATGGCTTCTTCCTTGCTGAGCGGACTTTCAGGTTATGTCGATATAGGACTCGTTTTACTGTGGATATAGATACATTTGTACCTGTTTCCTCCAGCATCTTCACAAGGTCCTTTGCTGATGTTCTGGGATTGATTTGCACTTTTCGCACCAAAGTACGTTCATCTCTAGGAGACAGAAGGTGTCTCCTTCCTGAGCGGTATGACGGCTGCGTGGTCCCATGGTGTTTATAGTTGCATACTATTGTTTGTACAGATGAACATGGTACCTTCAGGCGTTTGGAAATTGTTCCCAAGGATGAACCAGACTTGTGGAGGTCTACCATTTTTTTCTGAGGTCTTGGCTGATTTCTTTTGATTTTCCCATGATGTCAAGCAAAGAGGCACTGAGTTTGAAGGTAGGCCTTGAAATACATCCACATGTACACCTCCAATTGACTCAAATTATGTCAATTAGCCTATCAGAAGCTTCTAAAGCTGTGATACAGTGAATTATAAGTGAAATAATCTGTCTGTAAACAATTGTTGGAAAAACTACTTGTGTCATGCACAAAGTAGATGTCCTAACTGATTTGCTAAAACTATAGTTTGTTAACAAGAAATTTGTGGAGTGGTTGAAAAATAAGTTTTAATGACTCCAACCTAAGTGTATGTAAACTTCCGACTTCAACTGTATACATATATGGACAAGCAATGACAGAGTGGCATGGACTAAGATACAGTAGAATATTATAGAATACAATATATACATATGAGATGAGTAGTGCAAGATATGTAAACATTATTAAAGATACTAGTGTTCCATTTCTTAAAGTGGCCAGTGATTTCAATAGGCAGGAGCATTCTCTAATGTGCTAGTGATGGCCTTGAGATAGAATCTGTTTTTCATTCTCTCTGTCCCAGCTTTGATGCACCAGTACTGACCTCACCTTCTGGATGATAGCGGGGTGAACAGGCAGTTGCTCAGGTGGTTGATGTCCTTGATGATCTTTTTGGCCTTCCTGTGACATCGGGTGCTGTAGGTGTCCTGGAGGGCGGGTAGTTTGCCCCCGGTAATGAGTTCGGTAGACCGCACCACCCTCTAGAGAGCCCTGCGGTTGCGGGCGGTGCAGTTGCCGTACCAGGCAGTGATACAGCCCGACAGGATGCTCTCAAATGTGCAACTGTAAATGTTTGTGAGGGTTTTAGGTGCCAAGCCAAATTTCTTCAGCCTCCTGAAGTTGAAGAGGCTCTGTTGCACCTTCTTCACCATACTGTCTGCGTGGGTGGACCATTTCAGTTTGTCAGTGATGTGTACGCCAAGGAACTTGAAGCTTTCCACCTTCTCCACTGCTGTCCCGTCGATAGGATAGGGGGGTGCACCCTCTGCTGTTTCCTGAAGTCCTTTGTTTTGTTGATGTTGAGTGAGAGGTTATTTTCCTGGCACCACACTCCCAGAGCCCTCAACTCCTCCCTGTAGGCGGTCTCGTCATTGTTGGTAATCAAGCCTACTACTGTTGTGTCATCTGCAAACTTGATGATTGAGTTGGAGGTGTGCTTGGCTATGCAGTCATGGGTGAACGTGGAGTACAGGAGGGGGCTGAGCACGCACCCTTGTGGGGCCCCAGTGTTGAGGATCAGCGAAGTAGAGATGTTGTTTCCTAGCGAAATGGAGATGTTGTTTCCTACCAGAGTGGTGAACTGATGCCCTTCTTCCTGTTCCTCTAACACAGTCCTTCTCAAATAGTGGGGCGCGCCCCCCTGGGGGGGCTCGGAGCGATGCCAGGGGGGGCGCGTGTGACCCCGGGGAACATGCTTTTTTTTGCCGCAGGGAGTAGGTTTTTTTTGCACCGAACAAGAGCACACAGCACAGAGCAGGAGATATGAAGTGCAGATAACAAACCCTTAAGAGACACCATGGAAACATATCTAACAGGGATGAAAAGAAAGACGGAGATAATGAGACAAAGTCTCCCGAAAGCTAAGACGAGGAAATATGATGAAGCGTATGTAGCGCTTGGCTTCACTGTGACTACGGTGGGAGACGAGGAAAGACCGGTATGTTTACTGTGTCTAAAAATGTTGGCAGCGGACAGCATGAAGCCAAATAAATTAAGGCGTCACTTAAAGACATTACACCCCAATCACGCTGATAAGCCTCTTGAGTTTTTTCAGCGAAAACGTGCCGAATATTGCCAACAATCGTCCCGCTTTGTGAATGCTACTTCAGTAAACCAGCGTCATATAAGGTGGCGTACCAAATTGCTCAGTGCAGAAAACCCCACTCCATAGCAGAGGAGCTGATACTGCCTGCAGCATTAGACATGGTCTCTGTCATGCTGGATGACGCAAGTGCTGCAAAAATAAAAACTATCCCTCTGTCCAATGACACTGTCGCCAATGACACTGTCGCCAGACGTATAGATGACATTGATAACGATCTTAAAGAACAGCTGGTAAACTCAAAGACAAACTGTTTGCCTTACAGTTCGATGAAGCAACTGACAGCAACAAAGACTGTTTATCGTTTATGTACGTTTTGACATGACAAACTCCCTGTGTGAGGATCTACTTTTTTGTAAATATGTCAGAGTCAGAGCCACAGCTGAAGAGCTATTCAAAATGCTGGACTACTTCCTGACTGAGAATGGGCTAAAGTGGGAGAACTGCATTGGTGTTTGCAGTGATGGTGCACAGACCATGGCAGGGATGAGAAAAGGACTTTGGGCACTCATCAAGAAGGCCTCACCTAATGCTGAGTGGACACACTGTGTTATACACAGAGAAGCACTGGCATCAAGGCACCTTTCCTCTGAATTAAGTGAGGTTATGACTGACATTGTAGGTGTAGTCAATTTCATAAAGACCAGACCACTAAAAACAAGAGTCTTCTCTGCTATCTGTGAGGAGATGGGAGCTGAACATCAAGCTGTGCTGTTTCACAGTGAAGCAAGGTGGCTGTCATGAGGAAAAGTATTGTCCCGAGTTTTTGAGCTCAGAGAGCAGATAAGAATGTTTTCGGAGCAGGAGCACAAGTATGACCTCGCAGAAAAATGTAGTGATGAGAACTTCCTGGCAAAGCTGGCCTACCTGAGTGACATATTTGGAAAGCTAAATGAACTAAATCTACAGCTTCAAGGGAAAGATAAACACCTCAGGTCACAGACAAGATCAGCTCTTTCACTCGAAGGCTTGCAATGTGGGGCAGGCGACTTGATGAAGGAAATACTGATTCATTCGAGAACCTGCATGAATTTGTTGACACTACTGACTATGATGCCACCTCAGTGATTCCATATATTAAGGAGCATATTTCATCACTGATGGGATTCTTTAAAAAGTACTTCCCTGAAAACAGTTCCCAATATGACTGGGTGAGAGATCATTTCAATGCACCAGCTCCAACTGGTTTCAGCTCTGCAGAGGAGGACCAGTTCATTGATATCACGTCTGACTCCACATTGAGACTGAGGTTCACATCACAGACACTGAGTGAATTCTGGCTGAGAGTAGAGAGGCAGTATCCACTCTTAGGGCAGAGGGCTAAGAGTGGATACTGCCTCTCTTTGTGAGACTGGCTTCTCTGCTGTTGCTGCACTGAAGACCAAGTACAGGTCCCAGCTAAACATTGAGCAGGAGCTGAGAGTTGCAGTATCATGCTTCAAACCCCGCTTCGAAAAGCTGTGCACTGCAAAACGTGCTCATTGTAGCCATTAATCCTGACTTCCTCATTTTGATAAAAAATAAAAATAAATCAGCACAAATTGTTTTATTCATTTTAGTTTTATAGGTCAAAGTGTTTCATATATTGTGCTCCCGAGTTAATGTTGCTGATCAATTTGAATGTATTGTTATTTATTGATTATATTTTATTTTATTTTTCAGTATCAAATGGTAAAAAAAATTTTACAGTTTAAATAAGGGTTGCATTTTTTTTAAATTTCAGGCAAATTGATGCACTTTAAGTATTTTCTGTTACAATGTTAATAAAGTTATTCTTTGTTGTAAGTTGATCTATATTTCTTTCTTTTTTATTTTCTTTAATGTTAATAAGGATACAATGTTATGCAGAGAGGTACATATAACAATTTTATAGACAAATTATACTATTTACAGTCGCGGCGGAGAGTTGGGGGGTGCGAAATGTTTACTTCTTCCTAGGGGGGGCGTAACAGAAAATAATTGAGAAGCACTGCTCTAACACATGCTGCTGTGTCTTCACAAATCACTCCATTGATCTCATTATTTCTACATTGAGGAGAGATTTCTTTAGGGGGCACTCATGCATTCGTTTACAACCAGATTAATGGGATTTTCAAACTTTAAATATGGAACACAGTTTTATTTTCAGGGCTTAATTAGGTGCATGCATTTCATAAGTTATTGTGAAAGCTCAAACCACCGAAATCATACTCACATGGAGATTACTGGGTGCGAGTGTAGAGAGAACATTTCAAATCTTTTAGTTTTAATTAATTCTAATAACAGGGATTTGAGCTTTCTTAAAGCTGTCTCCTTGCATATGACTCTCCTCTTTTCAGCTGATAAGCACTGGGGCTTTGTACCGGCAGTTTATCTGTCAGCCCATGGTGCTTTAATTATCTAAACAGGCTGAATTAGCCAGGCATTTGGTGTACATTAAGATTCACACTCCGTCTGTAGCTAGCTGCCTCCTCACTAGGACCCAATTTATGTTTCAGACCCACTGTCAACAACCAGAGATACATACTGAGGAAAAACAGCACATACCAAGGTTCTCACTGGCATTGACTTAATAAAGGCTGTGCTGGTTTCTTTAAAAGGCCAGGTACTGCCCCTAAGCTTGTCTTGGGGCTGCAGTAGTTCTGAGTAACTTGATCTCAGCAAGCCCAGATCGATGTTATGACGTTTATCTAATGAAGGCAAACGTTGTTTTTTGAGCAGTTAAATACTTGAGCAGTTAAAATATAATTATTCAAAAGAACTTAGATGTATTTAAAGTTGAAAATTCAACTTAATAATGGACCTTTGGTCTATTTCCCTTTTAATTTTTTTTTTAGGAATGAGATCTCTGCAGATTAAATGAAGTGGTAGCACATCAATAATTGAGTCACACATCTTTATATAGAACATAGCCTTTGAGATTCATAATTCATATATTTTTAGTTTTAATAAATAGGTATTAAAACTTTAACCAATATTAATAGCACCAATTAAGGGGCAGACTGAAGTTATGCATAATTTCTGTACTGCTGCTGGGGGCTGGAAAACCCACGCTGTGGACCTCCCTGGGTCTTTCTTCTACTTCCTTCTCCCTCTCTCTTTCTGTCTGTTCTTTACCCATCAATCTCTCTCACTCTCTCTCTCTCTTTTTCTCTCTTCATCTCCCTCTTTCCACCCATCACTCTCTATATCCTTGTCCTTGTAATGATGATAAATAGTATTAATAACATGATGAAATAGAGGTAGTGGGAAACTGAACACCTGTGCTGGAAAAAACATCTGCATTACATTGATTCATAACAGTCCAAGACGCAGCACTTTGCACACTCATAACTCCATTATCAATAGCCTGATCATCAACATTAAGAGATGAGAACATGTGGCCCACGAGGCAATGATTGACAAGCATTTTTTCAATCGACATCGTCATATCTTTTAGTATGTCTAGACCTAATGGTGTGTTAGTCAGCCAGAGTAACGCGTCATTAGGTCTAGGCATAATAAAATGTTTTTTTGGTCCCCTCTGGTGCACTTCTTCACCAGAGGGAGTGATGAAGAGAGGGGGAAATAATTATTTTGTTCTGGTAGTCCTGAACAGAGAACAATAATTTTCTTGCTGGAACCAAGAGAAGCAGTTGACTTAAATAATGGCTTCTGTGTTGTAATTTGTGTATGGATTTATCCCCGGGTAGGTGGGTTGCAATGAGTGCCTTTTGGACCCATCACCACTAGCAGGCAAAAGGATTAAGGAGAAACATTGAGAGACGGAGGGAGCTCCTCTTCAAACTTTACTGCAGACGAGGATAGTCACCCCCCCAGCATTGAACACACCCAGGACCCACAACTGCACTGCTCCTCCATCATTGAGAGGGATAAATTCACTGAGCTGAAGACATACATGGTGGAGCTCAGAGAGCTAGTCCACACACTCCAGATAGCACAGACACACAAAACAGACCAGCCCTACAGTACCCAGAGGGCTTAAGGTGGAGATAGACGGCTGTCTGAGAGAGCTGGCTGCACTCCGGTCTGAGGTGAGAGAATTTAAGGAGGAGAAAGAGAAACACATGGCACAGCTAACAGAGGAACACACAGCCCAGCTAACAGCACTGCAGGTGGAGGGAGAGGAACACATGGCACAGCTAACAGCACTGCAGGTGGAGGGAGAGGAACACATAGCCCAGCTAACAGCACTGAAGGAGGAGAGAGAGGAACACATGGCACAGCTAACAGCATTGCAAGAGGAGGTGAGAAGGCTGAGGTGCGACAATCAACCACTCATGAGAGAGCTAGCCATCCCCCCAGAGAAACCAACAGAACAGCCCACTTCAGACCTTGACCACAGCCTTAACACCACAGCAGGACAGACAAGGCAGGATCCACCAACCCAGCAGACTCCCCCTCCTTGCACCCCCTGTCAGCCCACCGGATATCTCTCATGACAACACACCCAAACCCACTGAGGACACACAAAAGCCAGATATTGTGCTCCTCATTGACTCAAACGGGAATTACATTGATGAGAGGAAACTTTTTCCAAAACACCAAGTGGCTAAATTCTGGTGTCCGAACACTTGGAGTGCCCTGGAGCTGCTGTCAGAGGACCGACTAGGGTCCCCCAGCAACATCATAATACACACAGGCACAAACGACCTGAGAGCACAGCAGGAAAGGGTGGCCACAGCACACAAGTGGTTATCTCCACCTTGTTACCAAAAAAAGACTTTCACCCTGCCACCATACAGCGGGTGAATGCAAGCATTTCCTGGGAATGTGCCTCAAAACCAAATGTTTACCTGGCCCACCACTCCACCTTGGAATTGAACAGCCTTTATGACCAGGTCCACCTCTTCAAGGCAGCAGTCCCCACCTTTGCCAGGACCCTGAAGGACATCACCCTCTACCGCAACCCCAGCACCTTACACAGGAGCAACAGAGAAACGGACACCCCGCCCAGACCAGCGAGACACCCTCTCAGAACTGCGAGACCACCCTGGAGGACCTGCACCAAGAAGATCCACACCAAGCGGACCTACACTCAGACCACAGCACCAACAGCCACATCCCCACCCCAACCAGTTGTCCCCTCCCCAAACAAACCCTAGCCACACCCTATATAGCCCCCCCATACCCCCCGCCCCTGCAGCAAGGACCTCAACATGAGCAGAGCAACAGGCCCAACCCCCACTAATACACCCGCCCAAGCCCCATCCTGCGACCTAAGAGGTGTGTATCAGACGCTCAACATGCTCTGCTCAGACCTACTGTAATCTCTCTCTCCCCCCTCCCCTTTCTCTATTTCCCCTATCTTTATCTTCCCAGTCTCTCCTCTCTCTCTACTCCCTCTCCCCTCTCTCTCCCACTCGCTCTCTCCTCTCTCTCTCACTACCCGTCTCTCTCGCTCTCTTTCTCTCTCTCTCATCCCTCTCTCCGTCTCCCCCTCTCTGTCCACTCTCTCACATCTCTCCCCCTCACTTTCCTATCTCTCCCATCTCTCTCCCTCTCTCCCTCTCTGTCTCCCCTACTTCCCCTCCTCTCTCGCTCTCTCTCTTCTCGCTCTCTCTCTCCTCTGTCTCTCTCTCCCCCCTCTCTCCCCTCTCCTCTCTCTCTCTCTCTCTCTCCCCTCTCTCTCTCCCCTCTATTACACACCTGTCCAGAGGATGAATGATCTACACATTACCCATGAGTACTGCTGACCAGTACACGCTGCAGCGACTCACACAGCTTAGGGACCTCATAGCAAACCACCAGGGAGAGGAGAGAGGGAGAGAGAGTAGGACAGGGGAAAGAATGAAGGATAGATGGAGAGAGAAGATGGGTAGAGAACGGGAGATGGAGTAGAGGGGGAGGGAGGTGGCGCTGGGGGAATGGCAGAATGACAATCAGGTCTGGTGTAGATTGCCTGTGGCTCTGCAGGATCTGTGGCCCCGTGGTCCATTCCCTCCATTCTCTGTCTCAGGGGACACATGTCAGTCATTTAGAGAAGAGAGAGCAGGTCACTTTAATGAACTGGCCTTCTTTATGTAACACTAGTTTATTACCTGCTGAGTACTCACTAGCGACCAGGTCTACTCTAGTTCCACTGTATTGGTCCCCAGGGCAGGGCTGGGACATAGAGAGGGGAGGAGAGAGGGAAGAGATGGGGGGAGGGAGGAGGAAGTGGACATTCCATGTTCACTGTGTGTTTTTAATAAGGACTAACACCTCTAGTGTATGTGTCTTGCCTCTGGCCCTGAGCATTGTATCAGTCACTGGCTGGACGTTAGTGGAGCAGGCTGAGGACAAGTACACAATAATAGAGCCCATAGGGAAGACCTCATTCACACCAGTGTGTACATTCCCAAATTCTCATACTGGATGTGGCATAGGTATAGGGAGAATACATTCATAAATGTAGGTGTAAAGGTAACCCATATATTTGGATCTAATTGTATGATCTATATCCAATCATGTAGGGGGGTTACAAATCTTATTCCAGGATGTAATATATGTAAACCAGCTGATCTCTACCTGTCTTGGGTGTAGAAGGTTTGGAAAGAGCTTATCCTCCTTGGTGAAACATGTGTGTGGAAGCTCTGGTCCTCTTTCCTTCCCCCTGTCCTCCTCCCTAAACCCTAGTTCTCTCCTCATTCCATCAAAGTATCTGGCATGTGTACTAAACCCTTGTTCTCTTCACTCTACCTAGACGTAGGGTAGCTAGTATGTGTTAGCATTGGTCCTCTCCCCTATCACTGGATAAAAATAATAAATAATAATGCAGGGGCATTAAGAGCTGCTCATCGCCTCTCATGGTGGTGGATGTGTCTAATTGGCCTGACCAGGCTGAGAGAGTGTGAGGAGAGGAAGTACTGCTGACAGAGCACTAAACACTGTAAACACACTGAGTCCTCATCCACACACACTACATAGAGAGAGAGAGAGAGAGAGAGAGAGAGAGAGAGAGAGAGAGAGAGAGAGAGAGAGAGAGAGAGAGAGAGAGAGAGAGAGAGAGAGAGAGAGAGAGAGAGAGAGAGAGAGAGAGAGAGAGAGAGAGAGAGAGAGAGAGAGAGAGAGAGAGAGAGAGAGACTGCTCTGCATTAAAACATTGGGACATAATTAAATCCATGAGCATTAAAAACCTACAGGAGAAAAAATCTAATCGTCTAATAGTGGAGAGGCAGGTTTATTCCCTGCAGGAAATGACTGTTTGATTTCTACCTGTCGGGATGCTAGCTTTCAGGGCTGGGTAGACAGATCCCCCTGTTCATCTCCTGCTGGGGGGTAGAGAGGGAGGGTGAGTGACATCTGAAATATCTAGGATTTCAGTGTGAAAGCTTCTGTTTGCTCAGGAGCAGAAAAGGCTTCAGATGTTTTGGCTCACTGAAGGGATAGAGCAGTACTATGAGAATGTAGAATTGCCAAATGTGTTCATAACTGCATGCTCAACATTGCAACCATGGATGCACACACACACACACACACATACCCCCAGACACAAATCATGTGGCAGAAACGTCTTGTTCCTCCCTCCAGAAAGTCCTCTTACTGTTTATTAATGGGAGCTTCAAAGACGTAATTTCTCTCTGAGACAGATACTGCTTGAGCCACGCCTGCCGTCTCCAGAGCATTGGGCAGTGCAGCGGAGGAGTGGAGCGGGGGATGAGGGGGAGGAGAGGGGGAGAGGTCCCAGTCCCCCTCTCTCAGGTGGGAATAGGGGATGAGGACTAACATAGAAAAGCTAAAGCTACGTAAACATCACAAAGCTCTCAACTCCCTCAGCTACAGCTCCTTCCAGACTATCACAAACAAGCCCCACTTAAACACGTCAGAGATTATGAAAAACAGACAGGAAGGAGAGCTGATGGAAAGGAGAATGAAAGTGTGGGAGAGGGGGATAAAGAGAGAAAGAGAGAGCTGAGAGATAAATAAATATAGGAAATCATGATCCTCTTCAGCATACATTTAGTGTTTCTGACTGTGTGAGATACACTAACCAAGGTCTACTGTACCCCAGGAACAAAGCTTACACTCAAATCAGTGCACATCAATCTCCACACACACACACACACACACGCAAACACACACACACACACACACACAAACACACACAAATATACACAGAGTCATCAGTCTAATTGCCTGAGCTCTGTCATCTTTACCATTAATGCTATGCTAATGCAACACCCGGCTATGCTGCTTATGGGCCAACATGCACGTCAACCGCTAGCTCCTAATGAGCATTCTGCTTCCATTTAGAGGGCCATCATTTCCGCAGCATATTTTCCTCTTTACTCTCATCCTATCCCCCCTTCCACCCCCTTGGAATTCCCAAAAAGGTGCTTAACTTGTCAACCAATCCCCTTTCCCCTTCTTATATTTCCCCTCCCTCCTCTTTGACCTCCCTCAGTGCTCCTCTTTGACCTCCCTCAGTGCTCCTCTTTGACCTCACGCAGTGCTTCTCGTTCATCAACAAACCCCATGTCTTCACCTCCCCTTCCCCTCTCTGCACATATCAGATGATAGATTACCTTGGCTCTTGCTTCTTTCTCCTCTCTCTACTGTACACATGATCCCCCTCCGTGGAGAAATCCTTACTTACGAGCCCCTTGCCAACAATGCAGAGTTAAAAAGTAAGAACATTTGCAAATAAAAATTGAAAACAGACACACAATAAATAACAATAATGATGATATATACAAGGAGTACCGGTTCCGAGTCAATGTGCAGGGGTATGAGGTAGTTGAGGTAATATGTACAGGGGTGCATAAAAGGGTCAGTGCAAAAAAGCCATTTGATTAACTGTTCAGCAGTCTTATGGCTTGGGGGTAGAAGCTGTTCAGGTGCCTTTTGGTCCCAGACTTGGCACTCCTGTACCGCTTGCCGTATGGTAGCAGAGTGAACAATCTATGGCATGGGTGGTTGGGGTCTTTGAACATTTTCCAGGCCTTCCTCTGACACCGCCTGGTATAGAGGTCCTGGATGGCAGGAAGCTCGGCCCCAGTGAAGTACTGGTCTGTCTGCGATGCAGTTGCCATACCAAGCAGTGATGCAGCCAGTCAAGATGCTCTTAATGGTGCAGGTTAATGGTAGAGCTACTTGAGGATCTGAGGGGCCATGCCACATCTTTTCAACCTCCTGAGGGGGAAGATGAGCTGTCGCGCCTTCTTCATGACTGTACTGGTGTGAGAGAACCATGTTAAGTCCTTAGTGATGTGGACACCGAGGAACTTGAAGCACTCGACCCACTCCGTTTCCTGTAGTCCACGATCAGCTCTTTTGTCTTGCTGTCTTTGGGGGAGAGGTTGTGTTCCTGGCACCACACTGTCAGGCCTCTGATCTCCTCCCTGTAGGATGTCTTATCCTCGTCTGTGATCTACCACCGTCGTGTTGTCAGCAAACTTGATGTTGGTGTTGGAGTCGTGGGTGGCCACACAGTCGTGGGTGAACAGGGAGTATATGAGGGGGCTAAGCACACACCCCTGAGGGGCCCCTGTGTTGAGCGTCAGTGTGGCAGATGTGTTGTTACCTACCCTCACCACCTGGGTTAGCCTGTCAGAAAGTCCAGGATCCAGTTGCAAATGGAAGTCTTCATCCCAGGGTCCCGAGCTTGATGATAAGCTTGGAAGGGACTATGGTGTTGAACGCTGAGCTGTAGTCAACAGGACTCTCACATAGGTATTCCTCTTTTTCAGCTGAGAGAAAGCAGTGTGGAGTGCAATAGAGATAGCATCATCTGGGGATCTATTGGGGTGGTATGCAAATTGGAGTGGGTCCAGGGTGTCTGGGATGATGATGTTGACGTGTGCCATGACCAGCCTTTCAAAGCATTTCATGGTTACAAATGTGAGGATCCGACGGCGAGCGAGTAATCTGCCTCTTCCATCAGTCCTATTAGCCAATGTACAATCATTGGAAAACAACATGGACGACCTACGATCAAGGATATCCTACCAACGGGACATTAAAAACTGTAATATCTTATGTTTCACATAGTCGTGGCTGAATGACGACATGGATAACATACATCGGCAGGATAAAACGGCTGACTCTGTGTATATTTGTAAACAACAGCTGGTGCACGAAATCTAACATTAAGGAAGTCTCAAGGTTTTGCTCTCCTGAGGTAGAGTATCTCATGATAAGCTGTAGACCAAACTATTTACCAAGAGAGTTTTCATCTATATTTTTTGTAGCTCTCTATTTACCACCACAAACTGATGCTGGCACTAACACCACACTCAACGAGCTGTATAAGGCTATAAGCAAACAAGAAAATGCTCATCCAGAGGCGGCGCTCCTAGTGGCCGGGGACTTTAATGCAGGGAAACTTAAATTAGTTTTACCTAATTTCTACCAGCATGTTAAATGTGCAACCAGAGGAAAAAAAAACTCTAGACCACCTTTACTCCACACACAGAGATGCATACAAAGCTCTCCCTCGCCCTCCATTTGGCAAATCTGACCATCATTCTATCCTCCTGATTCCTGCTTACAAGCAAAAACTAAAGCAGGAAGTACCAGTGACTCGCTCAATACAGAAGTGGTCAGATGACACAGATGCTAAGCTACAGGACTGTTTTGCTAGCACAGACTGGAATATGTTCCGGGATTCTGCCGATGGCTTCAGCAATAAGTGCATCGATGACGTCGTCCCCACAGTGACTGTACGTACATACCCCAACCAGAAGCCATGGATTACATGCAATATCCGCACTGAGCTAAAGGGTAGACCTGCCGCTTTCAAGGAGTGGGACTCTAACCCGGACGCTTATAAGAAATTCCGCTATGCCCTCCGACGAACCATCAAACAGGCAAAGAGTCAATACAGGACTAAGATTGAATCGTACTACACCGGCTCCGACGCTCGTCGGATGTGGCAGGGCTTGCAAACTATTACAGACTACAAATGGAAACACAGCCGCGAGCTGCCCAGTGACACGAGCCTACCAGACGAAACTAAAGCACTTCTATGCTCGCTTCGAGGCAAGCAATACTGAAGCATGCATGAGAGCATAAGCTGTTCCGGATGACTATGTGATCCCGCTCTCCGTAGCCGATGTGAGTAAGACTTTTAAGCAGGTCAACATTCACAAGGCCGCAGGGCCAGATGGATTACCAGGACGCGTACTCCGAGCATGCGCTGACCAACTGGCAAGGGTCTTCACTGACATTTTCAACATGTCTGTAATACCAAAATATTTTAAGCAGAACACCATAGTCCCTGTGCCCAAGAACACTAAGATAACCTTCCTAAATGACTACCGACCTGTTGCACTCACGTCTGTAGCCATGAAGTGCTTTGAAAGGCTGGTCATGGCTCACATCAACACCATTATCCCAGAAACCCTAGACCCACTCCAACTTGCATACCGCCCCAACAGATCCACAGATGATGCAATCTCTATTGCACTCCACACTCCCTTTCCCACCTGGACAAGAGGAACACCTACTTGAGAATGCTATTCACCACTCAGTGGTGCATGCTCAGTCCCCTCCTGTACTCCCTGTTCACCCATGACTGCATGGCCAGGCACAACTCCAACATCATTATTACGTTTGCCAACGACACAACAGTGGTAGGCCTGATCACCGACAACGATGAGACAGCCTATAGGGAGGAGGTCAGAGACCTGGCCATGTGGTGCCAGGATAACAACCTCTCCCTCAATATAACAACCTCTCCCTCAACGTGATCAAGACAAAGGAGATGATTGTGGACTACAGGAAAAAAAAGAGGACTGAGCACTCCCCCATTCTCATTGACGTGGCTGTAGTGGAACAGGTTGAGAGCTTCAAGTTCCTTGGTGTCCACATACTAACAAACTATCATGGTCCAAACACACCAAGACAGTCGTGAAAAAGGCACGACAAAGATTATTCCTCCTCAGGAGACTGAAAAGATTTGGCATGGGTCCTCAGATCCTCAAAAAGTTCTACAGCTGCACCATCGAGAGCATCCTAACTGCTTGCATCACTGCCTGGTATGGCAACTGCTCGGCCTATGACCTCAAGGCACAACAGAGGGTAGTGCGTACGGCCCAGTACATCACTGGGGCCAAGCTTCCTGCCATCCAGGACCTCTATACAAGGTGGTGTCAGAGGAAGGCCCAAAAAATTGTCGAAGACTCCAGCCACCCTAGTCATAGACTGTTCTCTCTGCTACCGCATGGCAAGCGGTACCGGAGCCCTGTCTAGGTCCAAAAGGCTTCTTAACAGCTTCTACCCCCAAGACATAAGACTCCTGAACAGCTAAACATGGCTATCAGGACAATTTGCATTGTCCCCCCTACCCCACCCCACCCCACCCCCTCTTTTACGCTGCTGCTACTCTCTGTTTATTATCTATGCATGGTCACTTTAACTCTACCCACATGTACATATTACCTCAATTACCTCGACTAACCTGTGCCCCCACACATTGACTCTGTACTTGTACCCCCTGTATATAGCCTCCCTACTGTTATTTTATTTTACTGCTGCTCTTTAATTTTTTGTAATTTTTATTTTTTACTAATCTATTTTTTACTTAACACTTATTTTTCTTAAAACTGCATTGTTGGTTAAGGGCTTGTTGGTTAAGTAAGCATTTCACTGTAAGGTCTACACCTGTTGTATTCGGCGCATGTTACAAATTACATTTGATTTGATTTGATTTGAGTGCTACGGGATGATAGTCATTTAGGCAGGTTACCATTGAGTACTTAAGAACGGGGACAATGGTGGTCTGGTTGAAACATGTTGGGATTACAGACTGGGACAAGGAGATGTTGAAAATGTCTGTGAGAACGCGCTCTGGTATTCCGTCTGGCCCAGTGGCCTTGAGAGTGTTAACCTGTTTAAAAGTCTTACATCGGTCACAGAGAGCGGGACAGCAGGGGCTCTCATGCCTGGCTCAGGGTTGTTTGTTTCGAAGCGAGCATAGAAGGCATTCAGCTCGTCTGGGATGTTTGCGTCACTGGCTAACTCACGGCTGGGTTTTCCTTTGTAATCCGTAATTGTCTGCAAACACTGTCACATCTGACGAGCATTAGAGCCAGTGTAGTAGGATTCTATCTTAGTCCTATAATGACATTTTCCAAGTTTGATGGCTCGTCGGAGGCCGTATTGGGCTTTCTTGTAAACCCAGGATAACATGGGAAAACACTGGAACTGGAGGAGTTTTGGCTGTCTACCTCCAGATCCCCCTCCCTGGGTTCAGCCCCCACTAGCGAAGGAGGATAAATCCTTGGAATATTAGAACATTAGGAGAAGGCAGGCAGAGAAAGCTGTGGGGACTGGTGTGGTTAACTTTCTGGGATACTGTGGATACACCATGGAATGTGATAGTTAATCACCTGATCTCTCTAGGTGCATCCCAAATAGCACCCTATCCCCCTATATATTACTTAGAGCCCTATGGACCCTATGGGTGCCATTTCTGACGCAGACTCTGTGTTTGCCCGGTTCAGTGTAGGAATGCCATTACCATGGTAGACTGGTGTGATATGCTAATATCAAGTCTCATATACCTTTACATGCACAGTGGCTTACTGAACATAAATTGTTCATGTGACTGGGTTATAAAGAAGTCGAGTAACTATAATGTGATGTTTTACGAGAAATAAAGGAATATGTGGGAGTAGTAGAGCTGTGGGGAGAATGCTTTTAACAGCGAGTCTCTTTTCCACACTTGGGTCTCCTGTTCCGCTATGCAGAGTGACAGACGGACATTTCTCAGAGACGCCGGCTCGTTTTCCCTGTGCTCACTGGTGTCTGGGAACGAGTGGGATTTGCATTGAAAGTTTGGTAATAAAAAACCTGGACTGAATCTGAATCTGCTCCTCGGCCGAAATGAAAGAATCAGCTTAGAGGAAAAAAATACCCAACTTTACTTTTTTCTCAGCAGACTGTCAGAAGTAAAACTATCCATCTACGTTTCTTTCTTGTTTGTTTGTTTGCCGTATAGTTTAGTTTTTTGTGAGTTTTTTCTTCTTCGTTGGTTCTCTTCTGAAGAGACTCCAGAACTATCCATCTGCCTGCGTTACCCTGGTGACACCCATTTGAGTGGCTGACGAGGCAGCGTTGGAGAATGCAACAAACTGGAGAAGCAAAATGGCTGCCTAATTAGCGTGACTGCGGTGCCGGCGGAGGGTGATGCTCGTTATGTGCGCAGCTCGTTATGATGTGTCTGCGCACGAATATGTACATGTTACATTAGAATACTTGAACAAAGCAACCACCGCTAGTAGTATAAGGATAACTGTCCACCCAACTGGCTGGATGGTGCTAATTGAGTAATTGTTAAAAAGTTTGCATCGTGAATTTGGTTTCTGGGCATGACTTTCAGTGCATTTGCAGTTTGTACAGTAAGTGTGAGATGGTGTGTGAACAAGTCTATTCCTGCTCTCTATGCTTCTCACACTCTCTCAGGATACTGCCTGTGGACTCCAAAGTACAGAGTGATGTATCAACCATCTACCACTCCCCTGCCTTCCCTTCCTCTCCCCTCCTATCCAGCCTCCCTCCCTGCTGGGCCAATCCAAGCTGGCCCAGGCCGGCTGCCGACCCAAGCCCACACCGGAGACTCCCCGCTGGGTTCAATATGCCACCCGCCTCCCCTGCACTGCCAAAACGCTGGGGCTTCCCCTCCGACTGTGGCATCCCCCAGTCCTAAGCAGACAGAGATGAATGGCAGCTCTAGCTCACTCCGGCAGGGAGGGAAAGGGTGAGACAGGGAGCTACAGGGGAGACAGGGAGCTACAGGGAGCGGGGGGACAATAACATGTTGTTCAGACATGACAAAAAGTCATTAGCCTCCAGGGATTGGCGCTGTTCCAGCTGCTGACATCAGTGGATAGAAAGACAACAACAAAACAACATCAACAACAGCAGTAGAGACGGTAAATGTTGAACTAACATCTCCCAACCTGGAGACAATGGCCCAATCTAAGATATACTGTATGCCTACACGTCCGCCCTTAGACAGCCTCCCTGTCTGAGATTGAGATAGACGTTGAGACAATGGGCTTGATGAGTTGTAGTTTGTCTTTGTGAAGTCAATTACACTGAGCCTGCCAGTCCTCCTGCCTCAAAACTCTCACCACTGTCATCCCGCCCCAATCACCAACCTGTACCCCATGGTGGGAGGAAAGCAAATTAAGTTGGCCGGCCACAAAAAACTCCTAATGTTACCCACATTTAATTGGCAAGTTGAAAGTTGGGAGAGCGGGATTCAGTAAGAGAGATCTGTGATCTCTCTCTATTCCTCCATTTCTTATTACTTTTCTTTCTTTGCTGTTTCTGTCAGAGGCAGGCAGACAGAAATACTTAATGAGGAGGAGATGTACGTCTGGTGAGGTTCTGTGTGTTTGTCGGTGTGTGTGTGTGTGTATGTGTGCGTGCGTGGATCTCCGTCCAAGTCTGAAATGCTACAGCCATGAGTTAGCCAAGCTCACAAAACACACCACGGGTCTCACCCCAAAACAGCCTGTCAGACCGCAGTAATTTCCCGAGCAACAGCGGCTCTAACTCCTTACCGTCAAACTGGGGTGACTTGATCATCATAACCATCTCCTTCAGCTCCACAGTGGTCTGTGGTGACCGTGTGGATTGTGGCATTTAAATCCTGCCAGCGTTGGACTCCATTATCTGGGTACGAGGGGATGGTTTTAGCAGGGTCAGACCTATGCTGACCCCTCTCTCTCAGGGCCTCGATACAGGCTCAAAACAAATAAGCCAAAATAATCAGTCTTGCTATCTCTCGTCTCAGGGATCCTGAGGAGGATGAACAACCGAGCAGCAGAGCGAGCACAAAACAGGACGTGTCCACACATCCTAATTCAACCATTACAGCTCCAACCACAGAAGGACCACTAAATGAATTGTTATTATTATTTTCAGCAGCTAGGCAAGCTCCTCTAGGCAAGTGGTTAGGTGAGAGACTTGGAGAGTCGCCCACATGTTGGTAGAAGTGTGCGTGCATTTAATTTAAACACAGTTTCTTCGGCTGCGCCAGAGGGAGGATCTTCTGAGAGGAAGATCGAACAGTAACTGTATTGAGTGATAATTAACTTAAAATTAGTGTTTTTTTATTTCCAAGCTAAATTATCCGACATCATTTGCAGATAATATATCTTATTTTAAGGCTTAATACAAAAACTTTTCAAGATTGTGTACCTTAATAAGACGATTAAGGTACAATATCTTGAAAAATACAGTATCTTGAAATAAGATAAATTACTTGTTAAGCCTTCTGTTGAAGATTGATGGCTACACTAAGCCATTCAATATAAATGTTTGCTTTGATAATCTACCACATAAACACTGCTATCCAAGACTGATGGCTGGAGAATTTGCCATCTGAGGGGCGAGGTTGATGAGAAAGATATATAGATAGAGATAGAGGGAGAGAAAGAGAAAAGTAGAGAGGTACACATAGTAATGTAACAATGCAAGGTGGTAGCAATTAAAATAGTAAGAGGCAGTATATAAGAGATCATTAAGGTAATAGAGAAGACATAAGAGAGAAAGAGATTGTATGCTGGCGGTGGTGTGGAGGCTTGTGGATCACTCTGCTTCCTGTGTAAGTTGACAGGTAAGTTAGCATCTCTGGCTAACAGGGCGAGTCCTCCTATCACTCCGTCAGAGAGGCAGCTTGTTGACCCTACCATTGCCCTTGTTGTTCCGCGCCTCTGCATTAGCATTTAAACACACAAACAAACACACTCTCACACGGCCTTCTATACACACACAGAGACATAAACACACACACAGACTCTACACGCTCTGCTGAACAAACATGCGACATTGCACAGATGTGAATTCTGATATAACTTCAATATAACCTGAAAGGAAGTTAGAGGGATCAGATCTTAGATCCTCCAGTAATGTTTCAGGAAGTAGGACAAAGAAACGAAACAAATACCCTGACCTGTCAAAATCATCAAACCCAGCGCATGTCTCATCAGCAGCTTGAAGTTTACTGTCATGAATCTTGCCCTGGAGGCAGAATTGAGCGATTTCCGCTAGATGGGCCAGCTGCAAAGTAAAAAATTGGCAATATCGTATAAATTCATGAAAACAAAAATTTGCTTTTTGTCCTCAATTTAAGGTTAGGGTTATGCATTAGGGTTAGCAGAGTGTTTTGGTTAGAGTTAAGGTAAGGTTTAAATCAAATCAGATTGTATTACTTTCTGGCTGTGCCAGATAGTGACCACTCTGCAGAGCTGCCTTCATGTATAGTCATCCACAAGTAAAGCCTGCCAACCTACCAGCCTGCTGCTGATTCTCCTCTCCTGCTCTGAGCAGAGAACCCACTGTGCACAGATGTCAATTCAACGTCTATTCCACGTGGAAACAACAATGATTCAACTAGTGTGTACCCAGTGGGCAGAAATCAATAGCCAGCGCTCCCTCTCTCTGTAAATTTCTCTGTCATTAGTTTTGCCTCAAATCTCTCTATACCCTTGATGCAATGTTGCAAACATTAATCAGAACAGACTGGGGTGCTGGGTGCTCGGCTGAGAGTGGGTGGAGGGTGTGTGTGTGTGCTTGTGTGTGTGTGTGTGTGCGTGTGTGCGTGCCTGCCTGTCTGCCTACCCGCATACATGTGCATGTGTTTGGTAGCATGGTAGTATTACCACATATGGTGTCTGTCTGCTAGTTTGCGGGCCGTATGACTGTTTCGTGTGACTGTTTCATCTAATCATTAAATGCTGACAGGCTTCACAGAGCCGGCAGAGTAGCAGCATTGATCTCCTTTACAGGGACCTGGGGCCCTGGCTTCATTAGCCCTGTTAGTACTAAGCTGCTTTACCATGCTCATGCCTAGCTTAGCCCGCACAGAGACACAGACACAGATAAATGCACTGAGAAAGAGAGGGAGAGGAGAAGGAAAGGAGAGGAGGATATAGAGGGGAAAGAAAAGAAGAAAGAAGAGAAGACAAATGGAGCTAAAGAGTCTGAGGGGAAGTGAAAGATAAGGAAGAGTAGTGGAGTGAAGGAAAAGATAAAGTGTGTGAGAGAGAGAGAGAGAGGGAAGGAAGGAAGGAAGGAAGGAAGGAAGGAAGGAAGGAAGGAAGGAAGGAAGGAAGGAAGGAAGGAAGGAAGGAAGGAAGGAAGGAAGGAAGGAAGGAAGGAAGGAAGGAAGGAAGGAAGGAAGGAAGGAAGGAAGTGTGAGAGTGGGTTAGTGAAGGAGAGAAAGTGAAAGAGAGGTATAGAGAGGGCATGGAGCGTGTGAACCAGCTCTCAGAGGCCAGTGAGGCCAGGGAGGGATAAAACTCTGTGTGCTGTTTGAATGAAGGAGGCTTTCTGCAGCAGAGCGATGAGCAGTAGAATCAATTCACTTCTGTTGTGATTAATCCATTATCATGCTGGTCCATCAGCAGCCTGAGTACTTAGCCCGGCTTCCCCTGTGAGGCTTTGCTGTGTTGGAGAATTAGCTTTGACCTCTGCAGTTCAAACAGACACAAATGTGTGCAGAAACAGAAATACACACATGCATGCACGCACAGACACAGACAAACACGCACACACAGAGGGACAAGGCCTTCTATTCCCCAGAGAGTTCTGTAAATTTACATTTCTGTAAAAAAGGAAATTATGATGAAAAATAAAATGAATGCACAGTCATTTTGTTGATGGCGATTTAGTTACGTAGAGTAATTCCTCTTTCTTGTTCTCTGCAGCATCTTTCTCTCCTTTCCCTCCCTACACTCACTCCCCCTCTCCTCCTGCCCCCCACTTCTCACTATCTCTCTCTCTCCTTCTCTCCCTCCCTCACTCCTTCTTTTTCTCCTGCCAGTGTAGGGTTTTGGCCAGTTTAACTACGCCCACAGCTCCCCGAGGACGGGCCATGACTGATGGGCCTGCGTGAGTCTCCGATTCTATTCGGCCCATTTTATAAATTTATTGCTGGCATTTTGAAAATGAAATTAGAGGAACGTCTCCTGGAGACTGTTTTTCCAGCACAGGTGCCATAAATATACTTAATTTGGCTGTGAGAAAGAGAGGGGGAAACGGAGAGAGAGAGAGACAGAGGAGAGAGAGAGGGAGGGAGTGGTGAGAGAGGGAGACAGAGAGAGTGAAAGCGAGAAAGAGAGTGAGAGTGAAAGAGAGCAAGCAAGAAAGAGAGATGGTGTGGGGAGACAGAAGCTGTGTTCGAATACTCATACTAACCGCACTAACCGTACTATTTGAGTATGTAGTATGCTTATTGGTCATAGTATGGATATAGTTAGTATGCCAAAAGTCCCCGGAACCGCATAGCATTACAGCAGTATGTTAACTATAATCTAACTAAATACCCAACGTTTATTGACTTGATTATTCACGTCGTTCTTAGCTAAGTGGTATAGTCGTTGTGCGTTCTCAATGAACATTGTTAATTCTGTCTATCTACTCCAATTTCAGAGCACTCTTGTCTGAGTGTGCCAGAGTGCAGAATAACTGATGAATTTACGAACGCTCAACACCCGTTGAATATATGGCCGGTGTCAGTAAACGTCGGCAAAAAAAGCGTAATGAAATTGTTGCCAGCATCACAGTTACAGTAACCAACGCTCTGGATAACATGAAAACAGCCTAACCAGCTCTGCTAGGGCGAGTAAAATGGTCAGAGTGAGGTGTTCTCTCATTTGTGTCTGGAAATAGCTAGCAAGTTAGCCAGTTAGCTTGGGTGCTTGACTGCCGTTATGAGGTCAGAACGCTTGTATCAACCCTACTCCTCAGCCAGAGCGTCCAGTGACGCGCTCCGAGAGCGAAACGCTCTGAATTTACGAACGGACAATCTGACAACGCTCTGGATTTACGAACGCCCAGAGCGCACTCTGAGCGCACTCTGACACTCCAGATTGAATTTACGAACACACCCGAAATTGTAAAATGTCTAGCTAGTCACTTGTTATGCTAACAAGCTAGCAAGAGGTTGCATAGCAACAGCATCAACTTCCGGTAGACAGGCAAAGCGCTAGTACTCTCAACTGAAAAGATACCATTCGTTTACAGTATACTAAAATGAACTAATAGTAAATAGTATGCAGTACAGTGGGGGAAAAAAATTATTTAGTCAGCCACCAATTGTGCAAGTTCTCCCACTTAAAAAGATGAGAGAGGCCTGTAAATTTCATCATAGGTACACGTCAACAATGACAGACAAAATGAGGAAGAAAAATCCAGAAAATCACATTGTAGGATTTTTTATGAATTTATTTGCAAATTATGGTGGAAAATAAGTATTTGGTCAATAACAAAAGTTTCTCAATACTTTGTTATATACCCTTTGTTGGCAATGACACAGGTCAAACGTTTTCTGTAAGTCTTCACAAGGTTTTCACACACTGTTGCTGGTATTTTGGCCCATTCCTCCATGCAGATCTCCTCTAGAGCAGTGATATTTTGGGGCTGTCGCTGGGCAACACGGACTTTCAACTCCCTCCAAAGATTTTCTATGGGGTTGAGATCTGGAGACTGGCTAGGCCACTCCAGGACCTTGAAATGCTTCTTACGAAGCCACTCCTTCGTTGCCCGAGCGGTGTGTTTGGGATCATTGTCATGCTGAAAGACCCAGCCACGTTTCATCTTCAATGCCCTTGCTGATGGAAGGAGGTTTTCACTCAAAATCTCACGATACATGGCCCCATTCATTCTTTCCTTTACACAGATCAGTCGTCCTGGTCCCTTTGCAGAAAACCAGCCCCACAGCATGATGTTTCCACCCCCATGCTTCACAGTAGGCATGGTGTTCTTTGGATGCAACTCAGCATTCTTTGTCCTCCAAACACGACGAGTTGAGTTTTTACCAAAAAGTTATATTTTGGTTTCATCTGACCATATGACATTCTCCCAATCAAATCAAATCAAAATCAAATCAAATTGTATTGGTCACATGCGCCGAATACAACAGGTGCAGACATTACAGTGAAATGCTTACTTAAAGCCCTTAACCAACAGTGCATTTATTTTAAACAAAAAAAGTAAGAATAAAACAACAACAAAAAAAGTGTTGAGAAAAAAAGAGCAGAAATAAAAATAAAGTGACAGTAGGGAGGCTATATATACAGGGGGGTACCGTTGCAGAGTCAATGTGCGGGGGCACCGGCTAGTTGAGGTAGTTGAGGTAATATGTACATGTGGGTAGAGTTAAAGTGACTATGCATAAATACTTAACAGAGTAGCAGCAGCGTAAAAAGGATGGGGTGGGGGGGCAGTGCAAATAGTCCGGGTAGCCATGATTAGCTGTTCAGGAGTCTTATGGCTTGGGGGTAGAAGCTGTTGAGAAGTCTTTTGGACCTAGACTTGGCACTCTGGTACCGCTTGCCGTGCGGTAGCAGAGAGAACAGTCTATGACTAGGGTGGCTGGAGTCTTTGACAATTTTGAGGGCCTTCCTCTGACACCGCCTGGTATAGAGGTCCTGGATGGCAGGAAGCTTTGCCCCAGTGATGTACTGGGCCGTACGCACTACCCTCTGTAGTGCCTTGCGGTCAGAGGCCAAGCAGTTGCCATACCAGGCGGTGATGCAACCAGTCAGGATGCTCTCGATGGTGCAGCTGTAGAATTTGGATCTGAGGACCCATGCCAAATCTTTTTAGTCTCCTGAGGGGGAATAGGCTTTGTCGTGCCCTCTTCACGACTGTCTTGGTGTGTTTGGACCATGATAGTTCGTTGGTGATGTGGACACCAAGGAACTTGAAGCTCTCAACCTGTTCCACTACAGCCCCGTCGATGAGAATGGGGGCGTGCTCAGTCCTCTTTTTTTTCCTGTAGTCCACAATCATCTCCTTTGTCTTGGTCACGTTGAGGGAGAGGTTGTTGTCCTGGCACCACACGGCCAGATCTCTGACCTCCTCCCTATAGGCCGTCTCATCGTTGTCGGTGATCAGGCCTACCACTGTTGTGTCGTCGGAAAACTTAATGATGGTGTTGGAGTCGTGCCTGGCCATGCAGTCATGGGTGAACAGAGAGTACAGGAGGAGACTGAGCACGCACCCCTGAGGGGCCCCCGTGTTGAGGATCAGTGTGGCAGATGTGTTGTTACCTACCTCTTCTGGATCATCCAAATGCACTTCAGACGGGCCTGGACATGTACTGGCTTAAGCAGGGGGACACGTCTGGCACTGCAGGATTTGAGTCCCTGGCGGCGTAGTGTGTTACTGATGGTAGGCTTTGTTACTTTGGTCCCAGCTCTCTGCAGGTCATTCACTAGGTCCCCCCGTGTGGTTCTGGGATTTTTGCTCACCGTTCTTGTGATCATTTTGACCCCACGGGGTGAGATCTTGCGTGGAGCCCCAGATCGAGGGAGATTATCAGTGGTCTTGTATGTCTTCCATTTCCTAATAATTGCTCCCACAGTTGATTTCTTCAAACCAAGCTGCTTACCTATTGCAGATTCAGTCTTCCCAGCCTGGTGCAGGTCTACAATTTTGTTTCTGGTGTCCTTTGACAGCTCTTTGGTCTTGGCCATAGTGGAGTTTGGAGTGTGACTGTTTGAGGTTGTGGACAGGTGTCTTTTATACTGATAACAAGTTCAAACAGGTGCCATTAATACAGGTAACGAGTGGAGGACAGAGGAGCCTCTTAAAGAAGAAGTTACAGGTCTGTGAGAGCCAGAAATTTTGCTTGTTTGTAGGTGACCAAATACTTATTTTCCACCATAATTTGCATAGAAATTCATTAAAAATCCTACAATGTGATTTTCTGGATTTTTTTCCTTAATTTGTCTGTCATAGTTGATGTGTACCTATGATGAAAATTTCAGGCCTCTCTCATCTTTTTAAGTGGGAGAACTTGCACAATTGGTGGCTGACTAAATACTTTTTTTCCCCACTGTATATACTCATTAAGTATGTAGTTTACAGTATGTTAGTATGAGTATTCAAACACAGCTAGAGATAGAGATAGAGTACGATAGAAAAGGAGATATAAGATATATAGAGAAATGTCAGAGAAAGGCTGTTGAGATGCTGAGTGTGTCGAGGTGAGCAGAGGTTGAAGCTTGGACTATAATGAGGGGCCTGTCTAACATGATCCTAGTGAACAAAGTGTATAGGTCATTCAAATACTGAAATAGCACATATGGCTAGGGACAATAGACTTCTGTTCTGGTGAGACAACAAGGCTTCTTCTGTTTAAGATACAGTGCCTTGCAAAGACCCATTGGATTTATTTCCATTTCATTGTGTTAAAAAGTGAGATAAAAAATATATATACAGTATATATTTTTTTTTAAATCAACAATCTACACAAAATACTCAGTAATACAAAATACTCAGTAAATGTAATAACTAAAATATTGTCGTTGCATAAGTATTCAGCTCCCTGAGTCAATACATGTTCTCATTGATTACAGCTGTGTCTTCTTGGGTAAGTCTACAAGAGTTTAGCACACCTGGATTATGCTATATTTGCCCATTATTCTTTTCAAAATTATTCAAGCCCTGTCAAGATGTAGCTCAGTTGGTAGAGCATGGTGCTTGCAACGCCAGGGTTGTGGGTTCGATTCCCACGGGGGGCCAGTATGAAAAAAAAAGAATGTATGCACTCACTAACTTTAAGTCGCTCTTGATAAGAGTGTCTGCTAAATGACTAAAATGTGAATCATGGCTAGACAGCAATTTTCAAGTCTTGCCATAGATTTTCAAGCAGATTTAAGTCAAAACTGTAACTTGGCCACTCAGGAGGGGGCAGGGTTGATGATTGGTTGACACTGCCAACACACACACACACACACACAGGGACACACATGCACACACGCATATGCACACAAACACACACACACACAGTCTTGTACAGCTAACCTTGTGGGGACACACAATTCAGTCCCATTCAAAATCCTATTTTCCCTAACCCTAACCCATACTCTTACCCTTACCCTAACCCTAACCCAAACACCTAACATTGACCCTAACCCTAAACCTAAACCTAACCCTAGCTCCTAACCCTAACCCTAAAACTAACCCTAGCTCCTAACCCTAACCCTTAACGTAATTCTAGCCCTAATCTTAACCCTAAACCCCCTAGAAATAGCATTTGACCTTGTGGGGACTAACAAAATGTCCCCAGTTGGTCCATTTTTTGTTTGTTTACTATTCTTGTGGGGACTTCTGGTCCCCACAAGAATTGTTAAACATGTCCACACCTACACACACACAAACACACACACACACACACACACACACACACACAGGGTGCAGTGGCTGGCTTTATTTATGTGTCTCTCCTTCAGCAGCATATGGGAGTGTGTCTGTAGAGAGATGATGTACACCACAATAGCCTCTGTTCCCACTCAACATTCATCAGACTACACAGAGCAGCCGCACCACACGTCACTTAGCTTTATAGAGCCGTCTGACAACAAACACACACGTGCAGACTCTCTCACACACACACACATGCAGACTCACACGCACAAATGTAGACGCACACATACATAGACTCACATGCACACGCACACACATACTAAGAAAACCAGTGTGTGTGTGTGCGTGCGTGTGTGTGTGTGTGTGTGTGTGTGTGTGTGTGTGTGTGTGTGTGTGTGTGTGTGTGTGTGCGTGCGTGTGTGCGTGCGTGTGTGTGTGTGCATATGTGTGAGTGTGTGTTACTGTGTGTACCAAACATGTGCATTTTGTGAGGGTATCAAGCACATTATTGGTATGGCTATGTACAATACCGGTCAAAAGTTTTAGAACACCTACTCATTCAAGGGTTTTTCTTTATTTTTTACTATTTTCTACATTGTAGATTAATAGTGAAGATATCAGAACTATGAAATGACACATATGGAATCATGTATTAACCAAAAAAAGTGTTAAACAAATCAAAATATATTTTATATTTGAGATTCTTCAAATAGCCACCCTTTGCCTGGATGACAGCTTTGCACACTCTTGGCATTCTCTCAACCAGCTTTACCTGGAATGCTTTTCCAACAGTCTTGAAGGAGTTCCCACATATGCTGAGCACTTGTTGGCTGCTTTTCCTTCACTCTGCGGTCCGACTCATCCCAAACCATCTCAGTTTGGTTGAGGTCGGGGATAGTGGAGGCCAGGTCATCTGATGCAGCACTACATCACTCTGCTTCTTGGTCAAATAGCCCTTACATATCCTGGAGGTGTGTTGGGTCTTTGTCCTGTTGAAAAACAAATGATAGTCCCACTAAGCTCAAATCAGATGTCATGGCGTATCGCTGCAGAATGCTGTTGTAACCATGCTGGTTAAGTGTGCCTTGAATTGTAAATAAATCACAGACAGTGTCACCAGCAAAGCACCCCCACACCATAACACCATGCTTTACGGTGGGAAGTACAGATGCGGAGATCGGTTGGAATCAAAAATCTCACATTTGGACTCCAGACCAAAGGACACATTACCACCGGTCTAATGTCCATTGCTCGTGTTTCTTGGCCCAAGCAAGTCTCTTCTTCTTATTGGTGTCCTTTAGTAGTGGTTTCTTTGCAGCAATTCGACCATGAAGGCCTGATTCACAAAGTGTCCTCTGAACAGTTGATGTTGAGATGTGTCTGTTACTTGAACTCTGTGAAGCATTTATTTGGGCTGCAATTTCTGAGGCTGGATCTCTAATGAACATCCTCTGCAGCAGATGTACTCTCTGGGTCTTCCATACCTGTGGCAGTCCTCATGAGAGGCAGTTTCATTATAGCACTTGATGGTTTTTGCGACTGCACTTGAAGGAACTTTCAAAGTTCTTGAAATGCATTCGAGGTGACTACTTCATGAAGCTGGTTGAGAGAATGCCAAGAGTGTGTAAAGCTGTCATCAAGGTAAAGGGTGGCTATTTGAATAATCTCATATTTGAAGAATCTCATATATAAAATAGATTTAGATTTGTTTACACTTTTTGGGTTACTACATGATTCCATATATGCTATTTCATAGTTTTGATGTCTTCATTATGATTCTACAATGTAGAAAATAGTAAAAATAAAGAAAAACCTTTGAATTAGTAGGTGTTCTAAAACTTTTGACCAGTAGTGTAGATGCAGTGTACTGTATGTGTGAGTATACTTAGAGTCAGTGTTAAGGAGTTGTCAAGAAAATATTCCCTCTTGAGGAAAACAAGATGCTACCTCCATCCACACTATTGCAGTATAAACAACAATACCTTCATTAAAAACAAACAAAGTGTACGAAACAAAGTCTGAACAAAGTCAAGTTTATCAACTGTAAAGTAGCACGGCTGATTGTCTATTGTCCTCTCCACCGGTGCAATCACACAGGATACGGGCTATGACACACCCTCCACCATTATCTTCATTACACAGAGTAAAGGGCTGCATACATTTTCATACTGGCCCCGTGTAGCTCAGTTGGTAGAGCATGGCTCTTGCAACGCCAGGGTTGTGGGTTTGTTTCCCACGGGGGGGCAGTATGAAAATGTATGCACTCACTAACTGTAAGTCGCTCTGGATAAGAGCGTCTGCTAAATGACTAAAATGTAAAAATGTAAATGAAACGTCCTGATGCATATACCTGCACCGGTTTACCACTCTGAATGAGCCCCCCGGAGATATTCACAATGTCTGCTTCTACTCTGATCATTATCCCCCCAATCAAAACAGCCTGACAGACAGCCCCGCCCCTCCCACCAACCAACCCTACACCACCTTCCAGTTATACTGAGAAACACAATCACTCTCTCCACTGTCTACCCATACATTAACATACACAATGCTTTACCTACAGCATATGCTATGACCCAGTGTTTCCCAACTCCGGTCCTCCAGTACCCACAACAGTACACATTTTTGTTGTAGCCCCAGACAAGGTGTGCTTGTCTAGGGTTACAACAAAACGATGTGCTGTTGGGGGTACTGGAGGACTGGAGTTGGGAAACACTGCCATAACTGATGAGGGACACGGAGAGAACACATTACAAAATAACATTATGAGTCTGAGTCATCAGTGATGCACAGTGTGGATTATATATTATTAATGTAATGTATAGAGCGATGCTATTGGCTATAATGTATGGGTGGGTGTATGGGAACCATGATATCAGCGACACAACAGTAACCTTGACTTCACATCTCCAACACCTCAGGTATAAGTGTTGATAAACAGTAGTTGAGAACAAACACACAGCTGCTGCTGCAAACACACACACACGCACACACACACGCACACACACACCACGTCTCAACAGCGGAGGGACACAGGTGACTGATTGTGTGTTGCTTTACCTTTCTGAGATGACACGGTAGTATCTGCAGATGAAAGGGAGAGAGAAATGAGAGGAGTGTGTTAGCGGTTGACAGGCTGTTGTCTCTGAGACATATCAAATGGCGGAGATGACAGCAGCAGTCAGTGATTCGCTGGGAGGGGAACAACGTTGTGGCCCAGGAGGGTAAACAGAAGGGGGGTGTTAGAACACAGCCAGGGGGTCTTTCATCTCAGCCCTCCAATAGCACAACCACTCCACTTCAACACACACACACACACCCTACTGCTGCCTTTCAACCATCCTGAGAGGGAGGGAGGGAGGGAGGGAGGGAGGGAGGGAGGGAGGGAGGGAGGGAGGGAGGGAGGGAGGGAGATGGAGAAAGAGAGAAAGAGAGAGGAAGAGACTGACAGAAGGAGATTCTTTCTGAGCTATCCCACCAAGAAAAATAAATGGAGGCCTTGAGAGTGAAGAGCAGAGAATGCATGAAATTCCCAGTCAACTGCAATCCATTATACAAGTTACTGTGAGTGGAGATTTTGAATAAGTAAAGCAATAACATTTTGGCTTAGTGAGAGCGCAATCCCCCCCCCCAAATCGGACAGATTTCAGGATTTTTCCACTTCGAACCAATAAGGTGTGGTTGAAAACATTAAAAATGTATAGTGGGAGGGTTGTAGAGGCACTCTCTTTTTAAGTGTCACGACAACAGAGGGACAGGAGAGAGAACCCAAAAAGGTGTATATTTACCACAACACAGTTTGGAAGCTCCCAAAGTTTTATATAATAGACTTGTCTAATCAGGAGGAATGCGAAAATAAATACGTTGCCATCTCGGAAGCCCAAACGGCCGCAGAAAGGGGAGGCCTGTAATAATTGAATCCGGGTGCATTAGCGAGAGGGGTTGGGCTGAAAGGGATATAATCTGCTTCTTTGCCTAATTGCCAGAAGAATAAAAAAAGATGGCCTCCATTGTGGCGTCGGTGTAGATCAAAGCAGCGCGGCGTAGGATTGGGCGGAAGTTTAAGGCTTGCTGCTTTTTGTTTGGCGAGGTGTTCAGGAGGATTTGGGCCAATATTGCCCAGCTGGTTATTACATGGGTCTGACTGTCTGTTACTGTAGCTTCACAGCAGTGGGATGGCCCTAGCGGGAGAGAAAACCCTCTGCAAACTGGTACAGTTGGTGTTGGCATGTTCTGGTGCCATACCACATACTATCATGCCAACTCTGCCGTCTCCATTGGAGAAACCGTGTAGCCATGAGTGCAATTGATAAACGGTCTACACATCTAGAATGAAACAGTAAGACTTCTATCTGAAGCTTGTTATATCTCGCCAATCCCTCAATGAAAGGGATATGGAAAAACATGGGAAAGAGCCCTAACCTTTCAACATCATCATTGAAATCAAATTTTGTCGTACTCAATAATTAAACATGAGACTTAGAAAGACACAGTCAAACAGAGTAAACTCAACCACCTTCAATTACAAATAAAAGAGAGGGAGAGAGCATACCAGCTAGAGAGGTTCTGGCAAGCACACTTTATCAGGGGGCTGTCTGCCTGCCTGTCTGTCTCCTACCTGAGTTTTCTCCTGCCAGGCCTTATCTACCATTGCCACAGAGAGAGATGGGAGGGAGAGGGAGAGGGAGAGAAAGAGATTGAGAGAGAGAGAGAGAGAGAGAGAGAGAGAGAGAGAGAGAGAGAGAGAGAGAGAGAGAGAGAGAGAGAGAGAGAGAGAGAGAGAGAGAGAGAGAGAGAGAGAGAGAGAGAGAGAGAGAGAGAGAGAGAGAGAGAGAGAGAGAGAGAGAGAGAGAGAGAGAGAGAGAGACAGAGAGAGAGACAGGGGGACAGAGAGAGAGAGAGAGAGACAGAGAGAGAGAGAGAGAGAGAGAGAGAGAGAGAGAGAGAGACAGAGAAAGAGACAGAGAGACAGAGAGAGAGAGAGAGAGACAGAGAGAGAGACAGAGAGACAGAGAGAGAGAGAGAGAGACAGAGAGAGAGAGAGAGAGAGAGAGAGAGACAGAGAGAGAGAGAGAGAGAGAGAGAGAGAGAGAGAGAGAGAGAGAGAGAAAGAGAGAGAGAGAGAGAGATAGAGAGAGTGAAAGAGCAGACAGGTCACCTGTGATACAAGTCAGTATTCGACGTCCATCCATGTCTAAGGATGTCGGGAGATGACATGTAAACCGACACTAGGGGCAACAGTGAGTGCTGTTACCGTCGAATAGGTTTCAGTTTTGCTACAACATTGTGGATGGGGATGGCAGATGAGCATAAGCATCAAAAGTTTGCATGTTTGAATAGAAATATAATTAGATTTTTAACCCTTACCTTAACCATTCTGAGTTAATGCCTAACCTTAACACTTTGAAATTTGACGTTTGGAAAACATGGATGAACGTCTATTTCTGACGTGAGACTGTGAGTGCTTGTTGGGAAAGAGAGAGAGAGGGAAAGAGAGAGAGAGAGAGGACAACAACACAATTAGACCCAACCAAATTATGAGAAAATAAAAAGAGAATTACTTGACACATTGGAAAGAATTAACAAAAAAACAGAGCAAACTACAATGCTATTTGGCCCTAAACAGAGAGTACACAGTGGCAGAATACCTGACCACTGTGACTGACCCAAACTTAAGGAAAGCTTTGACTATGTACAGACTCAGTGAGCATAGCCTTGCTATTGAGAAAGGCCGCCGTAGGCAGACCTGGCTCTCAAGAGAAGACAGGCTATGTGCACACTGCCCAAAAAATGAGGTGGAAACTGAGCTGCACTTCCTAACCTCCTGCCAAATGTATGACCATATTAGAGACACATATTTCCCTCAGATTACACAGATCCACAGAGAATTCGAAAACAAATCCAATGTTGATAAACTCCCTTATCTACTGGGTGAAATACCACAGTGTGCCATCACAGCAGCAAGATTTGTGACCTGTTGCCACAAGAAAAGGGCAACCAGTGAAGAACAAACACCATTGTAAATACAACCCATATGTATGTTTATTTATTTTCCCATTTGTACTTAAACTACAGTGGCTTGCAAAAGTATTCACCCCCCTTGGCAATTTTCCTATTTTGTTGCCTTACAACCTGGAATTGAAATGTATTTTTTTTCTTTTTTTTTCAAACAAGAAATAAGACAAAAAAACAGAAAACTTGAGCGCGCATAACTATTCTATAAAAATGTTAGTCTCATCATTCCAGAGTATCTTCTTCCATATGTTTGGGGAGTCTCCCACATGGCTTTTGGCGAACACCAACCGTGTTTGCTTATTTTTTTCTTTAAGCAATGACTTTTTTCTGGCCACTCTTCTGTAAAGCCCAAGTGTACGGCTTAAAGTGGTCCTATGGACAAGTACTCCAATCTCCGCTGTGGAGCTTTGCAGCTCCTTCAAGGTTATCTTTGGTCTCTTTGTTGCCTCTCTGATTAATGCCCTCCTTGCCTGGTCCGTGAGTTTTGGTGGGCGGCCCTCTCTTGGCAGGTTTGTTGTGGTGCCATATTCTTTCAATTTTTTAATAATGGATTGAATGGTGCTCCGTGGGATGTTCAAAGTTTCTGATATTTTTTTATAACCCAACCATGACCTGTACTTCTCCACAACTTTGTCCCTGACCTGTTTGGAGAGCTCCTTGGTCTTCATGTTGCCGCTTGCTTGGTGGTGCCGCTTGCTTAGTGGTGTTGCAGACTCTGGGGCCTTTCAGAACAGGTGTATATACTGAGATCATGTGACAGATCATGTGACACTTAGATTGCACACAGGTGGACTTTATTTAACTAATTATGTGACTTCTGAAGGTAATTGGTTGCACCAGATCTTATTTAGGGGCTTCATAGCAAAGGGGGTGAATACATATGCACGCACCACTTTTCCGTTATTTATGTTTTAGAATTTTTTGAATCAAGTTATTTTTTTATTTTTTTCACTTCAACAATATTAACTATTTTGTGTAGGTCCATTACATGAAATCCAAATAAAATTTCATTTAAATTACAGGTTTCAACAAAATAGAAAAGACGCCAAGGGGGACGAATACTTTTGCAAGGCACTGTATTTGCACATTGTTACAACACTGTATATATACATAATATGACATTTGAAATTTCTTTATTCTTTTGGAACTTCTGAGTGTAATATTTACTGTTAATATTTATTGTTTATTTCACTTTTGTTTACTATCTACTTCACTTGCTTTGGCAATGTTAACATATGTTTCCCATGCAAATAAAGCCCTTGAATTGAATTGAAATTGAGAGAGAGAGAGAGAGAGAGAGAGAGAGAGAGAGAGAGAGAGAGAGAGAGAGAGAGAGAGAGAGAGAGAGAGAGAGAGAGAGAGAGAGAGAGAGAGAGAGAGAGAGAGCGAGAGAGAGAGAAGAGAGGGAAAGAGACAGAGAGAGAAAAAGATAGCTCTGTTTATCCAACTAGCAAATATCTTATAAAACATGAAGGCACGTCTATCATATTAATACAAATAGAAACACAATGTGGACTCTGTAATTATCTCAACCTGATTGTCCCGCTATGCACTATCTATAATGCATAACCACTGTTTGATGCTCCACTTCTGGAAACTAGCCATGCTATCATGCAAACCATGGTTTGCCTAGCCATCAAAGTTGCCATTCACAATGATAAAAACACACCTGTTTTCACATATGAACCTAGGAATTCACTCTCCATATTGCATACATGTGGTAGAGGATAATAGGATGCCTACTGTTCTGCTATCTCTCTGTTTGAGGACTCACTTCTGTATATCACTTCTTCCACATGATAGCATGTGGAAGAAGAAAGAAATAGTGCTGTAGTGATAGTTCCCTTAACCAGCAGCAGCTGACAATGATAGATGACAAACACTTTTTCCTTCTTAACGCACATCAATACGTGGCATAAAAAAGCCCTGTGACGGCCTCCTGTGTTCAGATAAATATTGGTCTGTTTGAAAGGTAAAGCTCTTTTCTCCTCAGACCATCGATTGGCTGGTTTCTTGCCTGGTCGCCGGTGGCTTAGATGGATTTGGAGGCTAAATTCCAGTGAATATGTGAGTGGCATTTTGACGCCCACTACTAGCCTACTGAGGGTTGGGTATTATGTCAATAAGGCTATTCGTCAATACAGTGATCCCAGTCTATCCTACTCTGCAGCAGGTTTATGCAAGCTCAGCTAATGCCAGGCCTGAGATGCCCAAATATGGATTGCATGCATGGGGACACCAAACGTAATGGTGAAAACAAATGACCAACATGCAGTATATGCCGCTAACTAAGTTGTAATTCTCAATCTCTTTTTTCCTCTTTCTCTGTTTTGTCTTTTGTTCTCCTTTTTTCTCAGAGAGAGGAGGAGAGACACAGAAATGGTATGAATGTTTATGAAGGTTCAATGTTATTGTTTCTTGTCTTTTGGGTTCTATAATGGCAAGTTATATGACACAGGACGATGGTCTAACATTGATTGTGACTGACCTAAAAAGCTAATCAGGCATTGGCTGGAACACTTGTGTTGACATTTACAACACTGATCAGCCATTCAGATCTAGGGATTTCTATGAATCTATAAATCTATGCATTTTAATGAGCATATTACTTATGAATAACTACAAAGATGAAAAAAAATATATACAAAAAAATTTATAACATCATAGAGTAATATTCACTGTCAACTAGGATTACATCTCAGTCATGGCCTATATTGGCTTGCCTTGCTGCCTGTAGTAGGTTACTCAAGGCTATTGTTGAAGTGGCTATTGTTCATGAATGTGAGATTAGATTCAGGTGTAGTAAAAGTGGCCTCACAAATATCTGTTCTCTGAGTCGTTCCGAAACTCAAAGAGAAAAACCATGAGGTCTGAATAATAATTTTTCAAACCCCTTTCAAGAGAAGCATACTCTCTTTTTTCTCTCTCTCTCTCTCTCTCTCTCTCTCTCTCTCTCTCTCTCTCTCTCTCTCTCTGGAATGCAATATGGAGTTGTAGCTGGAAATGGATCAAATTGCAGCAGTGAGAGAAAAATGAGAACTAATCTCTCCCAGGCCTAATACCAGTCAGCCGCCTTGGAGCGCTGGGCTGTTGTGTTTCAAGGGGTTGCTGGAGGAGTGTAAAGAGTCAGACTGAACAGAAGTGAGAAGTTATATTTACATTTACATTTACATTTTAGTCATTTAGCAGACACTCTTATCCAGAGCGACTTACAGTTAGTGAGTGCATACATTTTTCATACCATCACAGTTTGAGGTAAAAATATAATTCACGTTTTAAAACGAAATCAAAGATTTATACTCACTTATATTTCTCCTTGTTATGATAGTGAGAGCACCCTGCAGACATCATTTTATGGGCATACATCATCAAAGGGGACAGAAGCCTCAAAATAGCTTTTCACAGCTGAGGGTGTGAATCTCCTTCTCTCCCTCCTACTCTTTGCCATCTCTCCTCTTCCCTGCATCTCTTTTCCTCCCTGTCATTTGCCATCCCCTCTCTATGTTATTTAACTTTCTTCTCCTCTTCCCTCCTTTCCTTCTCATGTTCCCTTGCTCCCTTCTCTCTAGCGCCCCTCTTATCCTTCTCATGTTCCCTTGCTCCCTTCTCTCTACCTCCCCTCTTTTCCTTCTCATGTTCCCTTGCTCCCTTCTCTCTACCTCCCCTCTTTTCCTTCTCATGTTCCCTTGCTCCCTTCTCTCTAGCGCCCCTCTTTTCCTTCTCATGTTCCCTTGCTCCCTTCTCTCTAGCACCCCTCTTATCCTTCTCATGTTCCCTTGCTCCCTTCTCTCTACCTCCCCTCTTTTCCTTCTCATGTTCCCTTGCTCCCTTCTCTCTACCTCCCCTCTTTTCCTTCTCATGTTCCCTTGCTCCCTTCTCTCTAGCGCCCCTCTTTTCCTTCTCATGTTCCCTTGCTCCCTTCTCTCTAGCTCCCCTCTTCTCTTTCTACTCCTGTGCCCACACCCCTCTTTTATGCTCCCTCCATTCCCCTCTCCTGTCTTTGACTCCCAGAAGCACTTAATGAGAGGGCAGCTGGGTCTTCCTTGGGCTTCACACGAAACACACAGCAGGAGCACACAGCTGGGCAGCAGCAGCTAGCGTGCAGCTGGAAGTGTGTGCGTGGGTGTGTGCCTGCGTGTGTTCCTTTCTGTGTGTGCATGTGTTTGTTGATGTGTGTGTGTGTGTTCAGAGGATAGTGCGTGGTCAGTGCAGCTGGTTCTATCTGAAGCAGCCCAGCCCGTGCTGTTGATAGTGGGGAAACTTGAGATGCAGCTGGTTCAACCAGTTCCATGTGTGTTGATTATAATATGTTTCTGCCAGCTGCTACCATGGGCAAGTTTCTCCTTTACATCCTTAACTATTGAAAAGTGCTGGTAGCGTGGTGCTTTTTAATGGTGGTATGTTTATAGCATTTTGTTACTGACGGGGTCCCCCTATACATCCTGACACAGTGTGATTGAATTAGAGCACATTGGAAAGCTGTCTCCTATTGACCTCTTTAAGTTATGGCCTTATAAGAGGCTGCCCTGGGAATAGCTTTAATTAAGACAGAAATTGGGTTTGATTTTACACCCATCATGAACTGAGGAATCCTCACAGCTAATCACCACTTCATCAAGACAAATGAAAACCATATCGGGGAAGACAAAGCGTGTTTGTGTGTGTGCGCACGCGTGTGTGTGTGTCAGTGGCATGTACAGGACTGCAGACATAAACAAATGCAGCTGTCCTCACATGACTAAAAAATGTTGATATATTGAAGCTTTAATGTAATTAGGATCAATTCCTACACTGTGGCTTGTTGTTGCTAAATCACCCTCGTTCCAACTGAGTGAACTTGGCCATGCTGATACAACATTACTCCCAGTTATGAACCCAACGGAAGCCACAGATGGTGGTGATGGTGACCCCGGTCACACTTGACCTCTGACCTGGAAGTTAATGAGTGCAATAGGGTTGAGTGATGGTGTCGTGGCTTCTCATGACCATGGCCATGATGAAGCCCCATAGGCTGGTCCTATAAGACCCTACAGAGCCATACGATAGGCCTGTTTAGCCAGGTTTCCTCTGGGGGAAGATCCCGCCGCCTCACTCAGGGGTTCTAGTTCATTAGCGAGCCTTCTGGATCGAGATCTTGGGATGTCACATCCATGCTAATCACATCTTTGCTAATGAAGGGCAAAAATGTGCCTTGTGTGTTGTAGCTAGTCTCTGAGGTGAAAGACCATAGTGTCAAGTCACTACGGTGGGAGGATTGTTTCAACAGGCAGCCTCATGGCCATTACTGTTGGTATCAAGACAGGTCCTCTTTACTTTTTGCTTATCTTTTTACATGTTTATTCATTAGCTCAGCTACATTACATGTTTTTTCATTAGCTCAGCTACATTACATGTTTATTCATTAGCTCAGCTACATTACATGTTTGTTCATTAGCTCAGCTACATTACATGTTTATTCATTAGATCAGCTACATTACATGTTTGTTCATTAGCTCAGCTACATTACATGTTTATTCATTAGCTCAGCTACATGACATGTTTATTCATTAGCTCAGCTACATGACATGTTTATTCATTAGCTCAGCTACATACTTGCTAAGGTAGGTTTCTACTCCATGTCAATGCTTCTTATGGCAATGACAGGACATTTGACCACTTGTTTTCCCACTTTTTTTATTCTCCATTTCATCTAGTTATTTTAACAAAGGTAGCGTGTGTCTTCTCTCTTCTATCTGTGTCTCTGGATGAGTTAGCCGCGGTAGCTAGCGTGCTTGTTAAGACAATAGGGAGAGGCTGCTGATGTTGGGTCATGATCCCACACAATGCATGTTGCCCTTTCCCCCCTTGTCTGCTGAGAAAGGTCAGTGCTTCTGTTATTATCCACTGACAGAGAGCAGGCTGCATGTGGCCCACGCAAACAGGAAGATGTCACCTTTTACAGGAAGTTCTAAATTACAGCGCTGATGAGAGTTCCACGCCACTGAGTCGACGGTCCTCCGATAGAGAAATGGTGACTGCTTCAGCAGCTTCCACATTCATTATTTTCCCTCAATCTTTGTTGGATTGAAGTATGTCAAGAGAAGTGGATGCTATTTGCAGTGTGTTTGCTCTTTGAAAGCACACACAGAGAATGGTGGTAGTCTGGTGGGTTTGAGAGTGAGGTGTTCATGGGTGTCAGGCTGTACTGTCTTAATTTTTTTATATACTTTTTTATATAGCCATTCTATTGTCTAACAAAGCGTCAGCACATCAGTGCTCATGTATAAAACACAAGTATAACCAACTCTCTGTCTCCCTTTGAAACGCTAAAGGAACAATCCAACTTGCCACTAAGCATCACATACAAAATTGAGCAAGTGGCTGTTAGTAACGGATGTCTTTTTTGTATCACATTTGTTTTTTTCTCTCTCCCCCTAAAACATACATTGATCTATTATTCAAAAAGCAAAATGCTTTAAAAGCCTAAGCCTTCCCTCTTTCCAAGAAAGGAAGAGAACAGGAGAGGAGAAAGCATAGTAGCGTAGTAATTAGCAATGAGTTATGCAGCTGTGTATCCTGTGCTCCACTCTTTACGTACGGCACAGCGCAGGGTAGAGAGGAGAGAGCAGCATTCTCTCTCATTATGTACCAATGAATTGTCTATTAATGAAAATGGAAAACATTTATTTTGCTAGCGCCATGGGTTCAGCTGGATTAATTATTACTTTGGAGGAGGAATGAAAACACAAAGTGCTGCAACGCTAAATGAGGTGCTTTACACACTAGGTAACTGTTATTTTCTCACAGGTGGCATTGAACCCTCTTGAGAGAGCAAATACTAAATTTGGCAAGCCAGGAAGCTAATAATCACACAATATGGAAACTACAGTACACAATATGGAAACTACAGTTCACAATATGGCAACTACAGTACACAATATGGAAACTACAGTACCTCAAAATGCAAACACGCACAGAAACACAGAAACACACACACACACACACACACACACACACTCACACACACACAGTAACTCACTCCCCCTGTCAGCTGAACACACACTTTATTGCAGTGATAATTGTGGTGTTTAGGTGTGTGGCCTGAGATTTAGCCTGCGCCCGGTGCACTGCAATAAAAACCAATTCCAAACTAATTGCAGTGCACCCACTGGATATCTCTCTATTCTCACCCACTGGATATCTCTCTATTCTCACCCACTGGATATCTCTCTATTCTCACCCACTGGATATCTCTCTATTCTCACCCACTGGATATCTCTCTATTCTCACCCACTGGATATCTCTCTATTCTCACCCACTGGATATCTCTCTATTCTCACCAACTGGATATCTCTCTATTCTCACCCACTGGATATCTCTCTATTCTCACCCACTGGATATCTCTCTATTCTCACCCACTGGATATCTCTCTATTCTCACCCACTGAATATCTCTCTATTCTCATCCACTGAATATCTCTCTATTCTCACCCACAGACCAGCCTGTCAATATCAATAGCAATGTGTCGCTGGCCACAGTCAATAGTAATACAAATATACTACATCCAATAGCTTCAACACAACTGAAGTGTTTTGGTTGTAGGAGGTGAAGATTTAGAGCTGGGGGGATGACACATTACATGTTGGCCACGGTAGGCTGATGGAGAAAGAGAGAGAGAGAGAGAGAGAGAGAGAGAGAGAGAGAGAGAGAGAGAGAGAGAGAGAGAGAGAGAGAGAGCATCTTCCCAAATAAATAGCCTATATAAATAAACAAATAGCAGCATTGTGGGAGTAATCTAATTTTCTCTTGCAACATTTCCTTTCTAATGGTGACCAGAGCTATTCTAATGGTGTCCTGATAGTCTAATTTCCTCTCCTTGGAGAGGTCAGACAGAGTCAGGGGCAGAGAGAGAGCGTGTCTCGCACCCACAGCAGATGGTCCTTGATCAGATATTAGAGGCTGGGCAGCCAGGTCATATGGCCATGGGCACTCTGCCCTGCCTGGGGGGAGAATGACCCCCTCACACACACATGTATGCACAAATGCACACCAATGCAGAGACATGCACACACACACACACACACACACACACACACACACACACACACACACGGCTCCAACACCAGACGGGTGACTGTGTTGCAGCCAGTCTGGTGAGATATTGGAGCAGGGACAGTCTGATGCCCTTCAGCCTATTCTCAGAGTGGAGGATGGAGCTAAACACAGAGACAGACTAAAATATAAGTCCATAATACAGTACTATACAATCACTTGTACTGCACCTTCAAATACTGGCCTGAGGGAATACTTCCTATAAATAATCTGTACTGCCATTTGGAGTGGAAAATAATAAAACGTTTATTTTCTCCATCAAATCAAATCTGTCATAAAAAAATCATATGAAACAGAGAGAATGTCATTGTCTTTTTTTGCTATCTTTTTCTACAAATAATAAATACCAGGAGACTACCCAAATCCTACTTAGCCGAGTCTGAATCATCTAATGGCAGCAATCCCTTCCGCCTCTCTTTATCTCTCTTTCTGCTTCTCTCCGCACGCAATGAGAGAAAGCCGAGATAATGAACAAGATGCACTTAACTTTATTTATTCTCTCCCCTGTGACAAACGCAGCTGAAAATGCCAGGGCCTCCGATGTGACCTTCAGTCAAAGCCCTCTTCCATCAGTAATCTCCATCACCCGCTGATCAAATGGTACAGCACATCCCCTTCTCCTCCCCCTCCACCTACTCATCTCTCCTCAACCAAACCTTATGCCATCCTCCTATTTCTCTTTGTTTCATCCACCTCCTCCTACTCCTCCTCCCTCCTCTTCACCCACTGCCAGCCTCATGTTCCTCCTGTTCTTCCAACCCTGCCAACTACAAAAGAAACTCCATCCGCTTCTCCATCCTCATATCTCTCTTCATCCATAGGAGTATTATTGAAAGTCTGTATGTATGTATGTATGTATGTATGTCTGTGAGGGAAAAAAGTAATTGATCCCCTGCTGATTTTGTACGTTTGCCCACTGACAAAGACATGATCAGTCTATAATTTTAATGGTAGGTTTATTTGAACAGTGAGAGACAGAATAACAACAAAGAAATCCTGAAAAACGCATTTCAAAAATGTTATAAAATGATTTGCATTTTAATGAGGGAAGTAAGTATTTGACCCTCTGCAAAACAGGACTTAGTACTTAGTGGCAAAACCCTTGTTGGCAATCACAGAGGTCAGACGTTTCTTGTAGTTGGCCACCAGGTTTGCACACATCTCAGGAGGGATTTTGTCCCACTCCTCTTTGCAGATCTTCTCCAAGTCATTAAGGTTTCGAGGCTGACGTTTGGCAACTCGAACCTTCAGCTCCCTCCACAGATTTTCTATGGGATTAAGGTCTGGAGACTGGCTAGGCCACTCCAGGATCTTATTGTGCTACTTCTTGAGCCACTCCTTTGTTGCCTTGGCCGTGTGTTTTGGGTCATTGTCATGCTCGAATACCCATCCACGACCCATTTTCAAAGCCCTGGCTGAGGGAAGGAGGTTCTCACCCAAGATTTGACGGTACATGGCCCCGTCCATCGTCCCTTTGATGCGGTGAAGTTGTCCTGTCCCCTTAGCAGAAAAACACCCCCAAAGCATAATGTTTCCACCTCCATGTTTGACGGTGGGGATGGTGTTCTTGGCGAGTTGAGTTGATGCCAAAGAGCTCGATTTTGGTCTCATCTGACCACAACACTTTCACCCAGTTCTCCTCTGAATCATTCAGATGTTCATTGGCAAACTTCAGACGGGCCTGTATATGTGCTTTCTTGAGCAGGGGGACCTTGCGGGAGCTGCAGGATTTCAGTCCTTCACGGCGTAGTGTGTTACCAATTGTTTTCTTGGTGACTATGGTCCCAGCTGCCTTGAGATCATTGACAAGATCCTCCCGTGTAGTTCTGGGCTGATTCCTCACCGTTCTCATGATCATTGCAACTCCAAGAGGTGAGATCTTGCATGGAGCCCCAGGCCGAGGCAGATTGACAGTTATTTTGTGTTTCTTCCATTTGCGAATAATCGCACCAACTGTTGTCACCTTCTCACCAAGCTGCTTGGCGATGGTCTTGTAGCCCATTCCAGCCTTGTGTAGGTCTACAATCTTGTCCCTGACATCCTTGGAGAGCTCTTTGGTCTTGGCCATGGTGGAGAGTTTGGAATCTGATTGATTGATTGCTTCTGTGGACAGGTGTCTTTTATACAGGTAACAAGATGAGATTAGGAGCACTCCCTTTAAGAGTGTGCTCCTAACCTCAGTTTGTTACCTGTATAAAAGACACCTGGGAGCCAGAAATCTTTCTGATTGAGAGGGGGTCAAATACTTATTTCCCTCATTAAAATGCAAATCTATTTATAACATTTTTGACATGCGTTTTTCTGGATTTCAATTTGTATGTCGCTCTGGATAAGAGCGTCTGCTAAATGACGTAAATGTAAAATGTAAATGTCTTTGTTGTTATTCTGTCTCTCACTGTTCAAATAAACCTACCATTAAAATTATAGACTGATCATTTCTTTGTCAGTGGGCAAACATACAAAATCAGCAGGGGATCAAATACTTTTTTTTCCCTCACTGTATGTATGTCTGCTGGGTTCAGAGAAGACTACTGGCTGCACTATGGACTATGATGACATGATAAGGCCCAGAGGTGCTTTTTACATGATTTGTGTTTATTTTTTCCTATTTTTCCCCCTGAATCAGTGGTGATGAGCGGCTAAGATACGGCTAAGCCTTCACTGATTAGAGCATTAACAAGAAACAATAGTTAAGAGTGCCTACTTTGCTTAATGTTTTATGCCTCTGTTCAAAATGCTCTTGAATTCTCTCACCAGCCCAAACCCAACTCCTTCGATGTCATGCATTTCATAAACACAAAACCCTCACCACCCTCCGTTTATCTCGATAAATATATAGTGTCTGATGTGAAAACAATAGTTAAGAGTGTCCACTTTACTTAATATAGGGTATTATGCATTAAGTCAATAAGCTCTTCAGACGCCTCCGACCCATTTCCATGTTTCTAATCAATAAAAGGCCTCAGTTATCTTCAATCCCAGATAGTGTCTGATAGGGGAACAATAGAGCTATCAGTGCTACTTCATATGCTCTTGAAACATTCCATGGACATTTCTGGTAATAAAAAAACAACAACACATTGCTTATACAGTGGGGGAAAAAAGTATTTAGTCAGCCACCAATTGTGGAAGTTCTCCCACTTAAAAAGATGAGAGAGGCCTGTAATTTTCATCATAGGTACACGTCAACTATGACAGACAAATTGAGAAAAAAAAATCCAGAAAATCACATTGTAGGATTTTTTATGAATTTATTTGTAAATTATGGTGGAAAATAAGTATTTGGTCATCTACAAACAAGCAAGATTTCTGGCTCTCACAGACCTGTAACTTCTTCTTTAAGAGGCTCCTCTGTCCTCCACTCGTTACCTCTATTAATGTCACCTGTTTGAACTTGTTATCAGTATAAAAGACACCTGTCCACAACCTCAAACAGTCACACTCCAAACCCCACTATGGCCAAGACCAAAGAGCTGTCAAAGGACACCAGAAACAAAATTGTAGACCTGCACCAGGCTGGGAAGACTGAATCTGCAATAGGTAAGCAGCTTGGTTTTTAAGAAATCAACTGTGGGAGCAATTATTAGGAAATGGAAGACATACAAGACCACTGATAATCTCCCTCGATCTGGGGCTCCACGCAAGATCTCACCCCGTGGGGTCAAAATGATCACAAGAACGGTGAGCAAAAATCCCAGAACCACACGGGGGGACCTAGTGACCAAAGTAACAAAGCCTACCATCAGTAACACACTACGCCGCCAGGGACTCAAATCCTGCAGTGCCAGACGTGTCCCCCTGCTTAAGCCAGTACATGTCCAGGCCCGTCTGAAGTTTGCTAGAGTGCATTTGGATGATCCAGAAGACGATTGGGAGAATGTCATATGGTCAGATGAAACCAAAATATAACTTTTTTGGTAAAAACTCAACTCGTCGTGTTTGGAGGACAAAGAATGCTGAGTTGCATCCAAAGAACACCATTCCTACTGTGAAGCATGGGGGTGGAAACATCATGCTTTGGGGCTGTTTTTCTGCAAAGGGACCAGGACGACTGATCCGTGTAAAGGAAATAATGAATGGGGCCATGTATCGTGAGATTTTGAGTGAAAACCTCCTTCCATCAGCAAGGGCATTGAAGATGAAACGTGGTTGGGTCTTTCAGCATGACAATGATCCCAAACACACCGCCCGGGCAATGAAGGAGTGGCTTCGTAAGAAGCATTTCAAGGTCCTGGAGTGGCCTAGCCAGTCTCCAGATCTCAACCCCATAGAAAATCTTTGGAGGGAGTTGAAAGTCCGTGTTGCCCAGCGACAGCCCCAAAATATCACTGCTCTAGAGGAGATCTGCATGGAGGAATGGGCCAAAATACCAGCAACAGTGTGTGAAAACCTTGTGAAGACTTACAGAAAACATTTGACCTGTGTCATTGCCAACAAAGGGTATATAACAAAAAATTGAGAAACTTTTGTTATTGACCAAATACTTATTTTCCACCATATAATTTGCAAATAAATTCATTAAAAATCCTACAATGTAATTTTCTGGAAAATTACAGGCCTCTCTCATCTTTTTAAGTGGGAGAACTTGGACAATTGGTGGCTGACTAAATACTTTTTTTCCCCACTGTATATGATCTGAATAAGGCATAAACAGTCACCAATTATTTTAGTTATCTAATCCATATCAACTGGGAAAAGGGCCAAACGCCTATTTCCCTTGAATGGTCTAAGCTTGTCCAATGCCTGATCATGTGAGTAAAACATTTTAAATATATGTATGTATTCATCTAAGCAATGCCCTTGAAGTGAAGTGATATACAGTACCAGTCAAAAGTTTGGACACACCTATTCATTCAAGGGTTTTTCTTTATTTTTACTATTTTCTACATTGTAGAATAATAGTGAAGACATCACAACTATGAAATAACACATACGGAATCATGTAGTAACCAAAAACGTTTTAAACAAATCAAAATATATTTTATATTCTTCAAAGTAGCCACCCTTTGCCTTGATGACAGCTTTGCACACTCTTGGCATTCTCTCAACCAGCTTCATGAGGTAGTCACCTGGAATGCATTTCAATTAACAGGTGTGCCTTCTTAAAAGTTAATTTGTGGAATTTATTTCCTTCTTAATGCATTTGAGCCAATCAGTTGTGTTGTGACAAGGTAGGGGTGGTATACAGAAGATAGTCCTATTTGGTAAAAGACCAAGTCCATATTATGGCAAGAACAGCTCAAATAAGCAAAGAGAAACAACAGTCCATCATTACTTAAAGACATGAATGTCAGTAAATCCGGAAAATCTCAAGAACTTTGAAAGTTTCTTCAAGTGCAGTCGCAAAAACCATCAAGCACTATGATGAAACTGGCTCTCATGAGGACCGCCACAGGAAAGGAAGACCCAGAGTTACCTCTGCTGCAGAGGATAAGTTCATTAGAGTTAACTGCACCTCAGATTGCAGCCCAAATAAGTAGCAGACACATCTAAACATCAACTGTTCAGAGGAGACTGCATGAATCAGAGCGTCATGGTCGAATTGCTGCAAAGAAACCACTACTAAAGGACACCAATAAGAAGAAGAGACTTGCTTGGGCCAAGAAACACGAGCAATGGATATTAGACTGGTGGAAATCTGTCCTTTGGTCTGATGAGTCCAAATTTGAGAATTTTGGTTTCAACCGCCGTGTCTTTGTGAGTAGGTGAACAGATGATCACCGCATGTCTGGTTCCCACCGTGAAGCATGGAGGAGGAGGTGTGATGGTGTGGGGGTGCTTTGCTGGTGACACTGTCAGTGATTTATTTAGAATTCAAGGCACACTTAACCAGCATGGCTACCACAGCATTCTGCAACGACACACCATCCCATCTGGTTTGCACTTAGTGGGACTATCATTTGTTTTTCAACAGGACAATGACCCAAAACACACCTCCAGGCTGTGTAAGGGCTATTTGACCAAGAAGGAGTGTGATGGAGTGCTGCATCAGATGACCTGGCCTCCACAATCACCCGACCTCAACCCAATTGAGATGGTTTGGGATGAGTTGGACTGCAGAGTGAAGGAAAAGCAGCCAACAAGTGCTCAGCATATGTGGGAACTCCTTCAAGACTGTTGGAAAAGCATTCCTCATGTTGAGAGAATTCAAGAGTGTGTCAAGTTGTCATCAAGGCAAAGGGTGGCTACTTTGAAGAACCTAAAATATAAAATATATTTTGATTTGTTTAACACTTTTTCGGTTACTACATGATTCCATATGTGTTATTTCATAGTTGTGATGTCTTCACTATTATTCTACAATGTAGAAAATAGTAAAAATAAAGAAAAACCCTGGAATGAGTAGGTGTGTCCAAACCTTTGACTGGTACTGTATGTTGAGCTGATTTAAATGTATTTTATGTCGGTATGCATCGATGAGCAGTATAATGTGTGTGTGTGTGTTTGTGTTTCATTGCTGTGAATGTGACACTTTTCACTAACCCCTATGGACTCCTACGCTAATAGGACACTCATGCAATGGAGACAGTGACACTGATGCAATGGAGGATGAGACACAGGGTAATTACCAGCTAGCAGAGTAGTATGACACATGTCTCCTGTGACACACAGACACAAGCTGCCGCTGTGTAAATTATCACTGATGCCATTGTATCATTAGGTTTCATTACCGCTGCTTTCCTGAAGGTCAGGGGCACAGGTCAGCGCTGCACTGTAAAATAAAAACACCCACACATTTAGTTGTTTCAACTAATTATTATTAAGTAACTGGTTCCCCAGCCTGTTTTTAGTTTACACAACTTTTAGGTCCAAGTGTTTCCTGAACAAAAAAAAGAGTGTTGGCCCAAACTTAGTTCCAACTTCAGTCAATTTAAAATGATGTGTTTGTTCAACTTGTCTCACATATTCATTCAACCATAAATTATTATTTGGGCATCTTAACTAACAAAGGCTGTGCAACTGGTTACATACAGTGCTTTTAGGATACAATGTTCGCAATTTACATATTAGACACAGGTTGAAACACATGATTACATTGTGCATGTTCATTTATACAGTAATTATTATTCAGTATGTCCTCACCTGGGATTTTAACTCACAACCTCTTGGTTCATGGCTACGCCAATGTTCCTGCTACGCCACCATGTCTGTCAGTTATCAGTTAATCTGACTATTCGCTCATCGTTGATTCGATTTTCTTATTTAAGCAATTTTAGGTTTTTCTGTATAGTTGTCTAATGTTGGTGGAGCATATTACTCTCTTTTAATGTTACTCCTTAATCACTATGATAGATATGTACTATTAACACAAGCTGACATTTACTTTGAAGTTCAAAGTGTAGCAATACAGGTGAAATCAGTTACTGACACAGACATGGTGTCATAGCAGGAAGATCGGAATGCTGTGATCAAAAGGTTGTGAGTTTAAATCCCAGGTGAGGACATTTTAAATATTAATGCTGTATACATTAACATGCACAATGTAATCATTTATGTCAAATATGTTAGTGGAAAACATTGTTGCACTGTGTGTGTAACTAGTTCCGAAAGCATTTTTTTTAGGTAAGATGCCCAAATAATAATTTCTAGTTGAATGAACATATGAGACAATTTGAGCAAACACATAAGATGACTGAATTTCTGCCTACGTTTTCTCATGTTGTAGCTAAGTTTGGGCCAACTAAAAAGTTGAGTGAAGAAAAAAAAGGAGCCGGAACCAGTTATGTAATAATATTTCGTTGAAACAACTAGATTGTTTTACAGTGTGAGGTGAGAAAAAAACAATCATCCCTCTGAGTCAAGATGGGAGGGAGGGGGAGAGAGAGAGAGAGAGAGAGAGAGAGAGAGAGAGAGAGAGTGCGAGAGAGAGAGAGAGAGAGAGAGAGAGAGAGAGAGAGAGAGAGAGAGAGAGACAGACAGAGACACAGAGAGAGAGAGAGAGAGAGAGAGAGACAGACAGAGGGCTCTATTTTAACAAACCTAACGCAATGGCGCTGGCGGTAGCGCTATAGGTTCGGGGGTGTGTCAAAGAATGAGGGGCAGAGTGCTGGCGGTGGTGCGAAAGGGCTGGGTTTTGATGAATATATAAATTGTAGGTGTGTCAAGGCTTAATCCCTCACTGGCCAATCAGAATGTGCTCCATGGCTAAATATGTGGTTGCTTCAAGTTGTTTATTTACGGTGTTTTATGTATTGCCTTGGAATCAACTCAAATTCCAATGGTAGTCCGTTATAGTTTGTTAAATAGCTTACAGAAACGAAATAACAAAATGTAGACTTATCCCATCTCTGCTAAATACTGTACGTTAACTTGAACCTGTTTGCAGTCCACATTGTTCTGAGTAATTGCATGGCTTCAATATGAAAATATTTTCATAGCATTCACACGGATATAGGGGCTTGTCCTACTGTAAATTGCATTATGGCTAAGCATGGACATGCCAAACGTTGTCAATAAGCAATATTAAATTCAATATTTATAAGGCCTAAAAAGAGTGAATAATTCTAATCAAATTCTTAACAACACAAAAAAACAACTTATTTTAAATAGGCTATGTCTACTTACATGCACGATAATTGCTCCCAGTGGGCATTTAATATTAAAACAACTATGGAGACTTTTACACACATCCAAATGTGTTACAGTAGCTGGACAAAGAGAAAGGGATAATGTACACTCACTGTTATACTGCTTCCAAATATGTTTTATAAACAAATTGGAACCATACAGATCGCATTCACACTTTTCCAGAAGTTGCATTGCATGCACGCCACAGACGTTCTCACCATAAAACCAGGATGGTGAATAATTCTAATAAGTTTGGTTTTAATAAAATGTAATGAAAAACAACCTTTTTTTTGTTTACAACAACAATAATTATATGTAAAATATAATGATATCATAAAATCGCCAGGATAAAAAAGACAAAAGGCATTGCTGTTGAACCAGCCTTCATTATAGTAGGCCTAGGGTAATGCAACCTTGTCTCAGAGCATTTCATATTATTCTGTACGTAAAATCTGTAACACTCCATATAGTATGATATGTTACGTATGGTATGTATTAATTTTCGGATGTCCATCATCCATTTCGTATGATATGTTACAAATTACAATTTGTATGATATGTATCAAATTCGCATGATATGTTACGAATTCCAATTGGTTGTCGCTAACGTTAGCTATGTGGCTAAGATTATTCACCAAGGTTATCTCTCGTTTCATTACATTTTACATTTTAGTCATTTAGCAGATGCTCTTATCCAGAGCGACTTACAGTTAGTGAGTGTATACATTTTCATACTGGCTCTCCGTGGGAAACGAACCCACAACCCTGGCGTTGCAAGCGCCATGCTCTACCAACTGAGCTACTGGGGACTACATGATGGGCATTGATACATGTAACCTACTGTCACGACTTCCGCCGAGGCTGCCTCCCCTCCTTGTTCGGGCAGGTTTCGGTGTTCGGCGTCACCGGCTTATTAGCTACTGCCGATCCATTTATCATCACTCCATTTGTCTTGTCTTCAATCACACACACCTGGTCCTTATTCCCTCATTAGTCATGGTATAAGTGTTCCCTCTGCTTCCTTGTCTGTGTGGGTGATTGTTTATTGTGGAGGTTAGTGAAGCTTGGTGGAGCTCGTGTATTGTGTATCGACGGGAGTATTTTCCCGTGTACCTTGTATTTTCCAGTGCGCCTGTTTTGTGCCCTGGATTGTGTTTGACGCATTTCTGTGTAAACCTGTATTTTGCGGATTAAAGCCTGTTATTCTGTGATTTACCCTCCTGCGCCTAACTCCTTCCACACCACCTCATCACAGAATCACCCACCCGTTATGGAGTCAGCGGGAGAGACGCATATGCCTGGAGTCGTGGAAAAGGTCCAGGAGCATTCAACTATGCTAGCCAGCTTGGGTGAAGCGATGGGTTGGGTTCTTCAGGTAGTCCAACGCCTGGAGAAGAGAGAGCCCGATCCGTCGAGACCAGCTGGTCAACCGAATCCCGCCACCTACACCCCAGCACCCGGAGGGATCCAGATATCCTGGCCAGGGGAGTTCGACGGGACAACGGTGCTGTGCTAAGGATTCCTTCTCCAACTGGAGCTCTACTTCTCCAGCATCCGGTCGGTTCCATTGGAGCGGGAGAAGGTGTCCGCCCTCGTCTCCTGCCTCTCGGGGAAAGCCCTGAAGTGGGCCACCGCGGTGTGGAACGAAGGAGGAGCCGCGTTGGAGAACTACGGGGAGTTCGCTCGCCTCTTCTGGGCGGTCTTCGATCACCCGCCCGAGGGTCGAGAGGCGGGCGAGCGGCTGGTCCACCTGAGGCAGGGGACGAGGACTGCGCAGGACTTCGCATTGGAGTTTCGAATTCTGGCAGCTGGGTCCGGGTGGAATGAGAAGGCCCTGATCGACCAGTTCCGGTGCCATCTGCGAGAGGACGTCCGACGGGAGCTAGCCTGCCGTGACACCATGTTGTCCTTCTCGCAACTGGTGGACATGGCCATTCGTTTGGACAACTTGCTGGCAACCAGAGGACGACCTGGAGGAGGTCTGCCCGTTTCCATCCCGGCCGACTCGGATCCAGAACCGATGGAGATGGGTGGAATCGCTAGCCGAGAGAGCGGAGGACGACAGCGCCAGTGCCACACTGGTGGCGCGAAGGGACATTTCACCACAAGTTGTTGTCAACGCTCTTCTGGGTTTGGAAGCGGCAGGCAGGGCACTCTCGCATCACCCCAGGTATCGAACACCCACACTCGTTCAGAGCCCTCTGCTGCGCACTGTAAAATACTTGTCTCCTTTCCTGAGCACACTGTAGTTCCCCAGTGTAAGGCGCTAGTCGATTCAGGCGCAACTGGGAACTTTATGGACAGGGCATTCGCACACCGTATAGGCATTCCATTGATTCCCCTATCCATTCCACGCCCCATCAGAGCACTTGATAGTCGACCATTAGGGTCCGGGTTGGTTAAGGAAGTTACTGCATCAGTCACCATGATTACCCAGGAGACTCATTGTGAGCAGGTAACTTTTTCCATTATTGAGTCTCCTGCTTTCCCTGTGGTATTAGATATCCCTTGGCTAGCACTCCACAACCCCACCTTCTCATGGCCGCAGAGGGTGTTCACAGGGTGGTCGCAAGAGTGTCAGGGTAGGTGTCTAGGTGTTTCCGTTGGTGCAACCACGGTGGAAAGTCCAGACAGCACCTCCACCGTGTGCATTCCCCCTGAATACCTCGATCTGGCGCAAGCATTCTCTAAAACGCAGGCTACTAAATGACCACCTCATCGGGCGGGGGATTGCGCGATAAACCTCTGGGTAGACGCTGTACCTCCCAGGAGTCATATATACCCCCTGTCACAGGCTGAAACGGTGGCTATGGAAACATATGTCACCGAGTCCCTGCACCAGGGGTATATACGTCCCTCCACTTCACCCGCCTTTTTTATATACGTCCCTCCACTTCATTTTATTTTTATTTTTTAAATGAATACCTGGTGTTGCCCTATGGTTTGATGAATGCTCCCTCAGTCTTCCAGTACTTTGTGAATGAGGTGTTTCGGGACATGCTTGGTCGCGGTGTAGTGGTCTACATCGATGACATCCTTGTGTATTCCACTAAGCGTGTCCCTGGTTTGCAAGGTGCTGGCCCGACTGTTGGAAAATGACCTTTATGCTAAGACAGAGAAGTGTATGTTTTTTCCAGCAGTCAGTCTCCTTCCTTGGATACCACATTTCCACCTCAGGTGTGGAGATGGAGGGAGATCGTATTTCAGCCGTGCGTAATTGGCCGACTCCAACCACAGTTTAGGAGGTGCAGCGCTTCCTCGCTATCGGAGGTTTATCCAGGGCTTTGGCAAGGTTGCAGCTCCCATTACCTCCCTGTTGAAGGGTGGGCCATCCTGGCTCCGCTGGTCTGCTGAGGCTGACCTGGCCTTCAGCACACTGCGGGTTCACCTCAGCCCCAGTACTGGCCCACCCAGATTCATCACTACCGTTCGTAGTGGAGGTGGATGCGTCTGAGGTTGGGATAGGAGCTGTCCTGTCTCAATGCTCGGGTACGCAACCCAAGCTCCGCCCCTGTGCCTTCTTCTCGAAGAAGCTCAGCCTGGCAGAGCAGAACTACAGCGTTGGTGATCGGGAGCTATTGGCTGTTGTCCAAGCCTTGACCGCGTGGAGGCATTGGTTCGAGGGGGCAAAACACCCTTTCCTCGTCTGGATGGACCACCATAACCTGGAGAACATCCGGGCAGCGAGGAGGCTGAATCCTCGCCAGGCCAGGTGGGCCCTATTCTTCACCCGGTTTGATTTCACTCTATCATACATCCTGGGTAAGAAGAACGTGAAGGCAGACGCGCTGTCCCGGCTGTATGACACAGAGGAGAGGCCCAGCGACAACACTCCCAGACTGCCGGCCTCCTGCATTTTGGCGCCGGTAGTATGGGCGATGGATGCGGATATAGAGCAGGCATTACGCACAGATCCCTCTCCACCTCAGTGTCCAGATGGGCTACAGTACGTGCCTGCTCTTATCCGTGATCGTCTGATCTACTGGGCACACACGTCACCCTCCTCTGGTCACCCAGGTATCGGCCGTACAGTGCGCTGCCTGACCGGAAAATACTGGTGGCCTACCTTGGCTAAGGACGTGAGGGTGTACAGTGGGGAAAAAAAGTATTTAGTCAGCCACCAATTGTGCAAGTTCTCCCACTTAAAAAGATGAGAGAGGCCTGTAATTTTCATCATAGGTACACGTCAACTAGACAGACAAATTGAGGAAAAAAATCCAGAAAATCACATTGTAGGATTTTTAATAAATTAATTAGCAAATTATGGTGGAAAATAACTATTTGGTCATCTACAAACAAGCAAGATTTCTGGCTCTCACAGACCTGTAACTTCTTCTTTAAGAGGCTCCTCTGTCCTCCACTCATTACCTGTATTAATGGCACCTGTTTGAACTTGTTATCAGTATAAAAGACACCTGTCCACAACCTCAAACAGTCACACTCCAAACTCCACTATGGCCAAGACCAAAGAGCTGTCAAAGGACACCAGAAACAAAATTGTAGACCTGCACCAGGCTGGGAAGACTGAATCTGCAATAGGTAAGCAGCTTGGTTTGAAGAAATCAACTGTGGGAGCAATTATTAGGAAATGGAAGACATACAAGACCACTGATAATCTCCCTCGATCTGGGGCTCCATGCAAGATCTCACCCCGTGGGGTCAAAATGATCACAAGAACGGTGAGCAAAAATCCCAGAACCACACGGGGGGACCTAGTGAATGACCTGCAGAGAGCTGGGACCAAAGTAACAAAGCCTACCATCAGTAACACACTACGCCGCCAGGGACTCAAATCCTGCAGTGCCAGACGTGTCCCCCTGCTTAAGCCAGTACATGTCCAGGCCCGTCTGAAGTGCATTTGGATGATCCAGAAGAGGATTGGGAGAATGTCATATGGTCAGATGAAACCAAAATATAACTTTTTGGTAAAAACTCAACTCGTCGTGTTTGGAGGACAAAGAATGCTGAGTTGCATCCAAAGAACACCATACCTACTGTGAAGCATGGGGGTGGAAACATCATGCTTTGGGGCTGTTTTTCTGCAAAGGGACCAGGACGACTGATCTGTGTAAAGGAAAGAATGAATGGGGCCATGTATCGTGAGATTTTGAATGAAAACCTCCTTCCATCAGCAAGGGCATTGAAGATGAAACGTGGCTGGGTCTTTCAGCATGACAACGATCCCAAACACACCGCCCGGGCAACGAAGGAGTGGCTTCGTAAGAAGCATTTCAAGGTCCTGGAGTGGCCTAGCCAGTCTCCAGATCTCAACCCCATAGAAAATCTTTGGAGGGAGTTGAAAGTCCATGTTGCCCAGCGACAGCCCCAAAACATCACTGCTTTAGAGGAGATCTGCATGGAGGAATGGGCCAAAATACCAGCAACAGTGTGTGAAAACCTTGTGAAGACTTACAGAAAACATTTGACCTGTGTCATTGCCAACAAAGGGTATATAACAATGTATTGAGAAACTTTTGTTATTGACCAAATACTTATTTTCCACCATAATTTGCAAATAAATTCATTAAAAATCCTACAATGTGATTTTCTGGATTTTTTTTCCTCATTTTGTCTGTCATTGTTGACGTGTACCTATGATGAAATTTACAGGCCTCTCTCATCTTTTTAAGTGGGAGAACTTGCACAATTGTTGGCTGACTAAATACATTTTTCCCCCACTGTATGTCTCCTCCTGCTCAGTGTGCACCCAGAGTAAGGCACCTAGGCACCTCCCAGCTCGTAAGTTATAAACTTTACCAGTTCCACAACGACCATGGTCTCACCTAAGTGTTTATTTTCTAACTGATCTTCCCCTCTCCCAAGGTAACACCACCATCCTGGTCGTTGTGGACCGCTTTTCTAAAGCCTGCCGCCTCCTTCCTCTGCCCGGTTTCCCCACGGCTCTGCAAACTGCGGAGGCCCTGTTTACACACGTCTTCCGGCACTACGGGGTACCAGAGGGTACCGAGGTCCCCAGTTCACATCCAAGGTCTGGAAGGTGTTCATGGAACGTCTGGTGGTCTCGGTCAGCCTGACCTCTGGGTTCCACCCCGAGAGTAATGGGCAGGTGGAACGGGTAAATCCTGACGTGGGTAGGTTCCTGCGGTCCTACTTCCAGGGCCAGCCAGGGGAGTGGTCAGTGTTCTTGCCATGGGCAGAATATGCCCAGAACTCTCTCCGCCACTCCTCCACTAACCTAACGCCTTTCCAGAGCCAGACCGAGGCTCCTGCGGTGGATGACTGGTTTCAGCTCGCGGAGGAGATGTGGGATGCTGCCCACGTTCACCTCCAACGTGCCGTGGTGCGTCGTCAGAAGGCCAACGCTGACCGCCACCGCAGTGAAGTCCCCGTCTTTGTACCGGGGGATCGGGTCTGGCTCTCGACCCGGAATCTGCCCCTCCGCCTGCCCTGCCGGAAGCTGAGCCCTCGGTTTGTGGGGCCGTTCAAAGTCCTGAGGAGAGTCAACGAGGTCACCTATAGGTTATTACTTCCCCGTGATTACCATATTAACCCCTCGTTTCATGTGTCTCTCCTCAGGCCGGTGGTAGCTGGTCCGCTCCAGGAGGCTGAGGTGCATGAGGTCCCTCCACCTCCTCTGGACACCGAGGGGGCCCCGGCGTACTCTGTCCGTTCCATCCTGGGTTTGAGGCGTTGGGTGGGGGGCCTTCAGTACCTTGTGGAGTGGGAGGGGTACGGTCCGGAGGAACGGTGCTGGGTCCCGGTGAGGGATATCCTCGATCCCTCCATGTTACGGGATTTCCTCTGTCGCAATCTGGCTCGCCCTGCTCCACGTCCTCCTGGCCTTCCCCAGGCCGGGGTCGGCGCGCTGCTGGAGCCGTGCGTCAAGGGGGGAGTGTACTGTCACGACTTCCGCCGAGGCTGCCTCCCCACCTTGTTCAGGCAGGTTTCGGCGTTCGGCGTCACCGGCTTATTAGCTACTGCTGATCCATTTATCATCACTCCATTTGCTTTGTCTTCAATCACACACACCTGGTCCTTATTCCCTCATTAGTCATAGTATAAGTGTTCCCTCTGCTTCCTTGTCTGTGTGGGTGATTGTTTATTGTGGAGGTTAGTGAAGCTCGGTGGAGCTCGTGTATTGTGTATCGACAGGAGTATTTTCCCGTGTACCTTGTATTTTCCAGTGCACCTGTTTTGTGCCCTGGAGTGTGTTTGACGCATTTCTGCGTAAACCTGTATTTTGCGGATTAAAGCCTGTTATTCTGTGATTTACCCTCCTGCGCCTGACTCCTTCAACACCACCTCATCACACCTAAATCATGGAGGGGGTTTTATGCATGTCCAAAATGGGAGCTGCATGGCTAAAATAATGTAGGCCTCCCTACCATACATGCAGTGAGGGAAAAAAGTATTTGATCCCCTGCTGATTTTGTATGTTTGCCCACTGACAAAGAGATGATCAGTCTATAATTTTAATGGTAGGTTTATTTGAACAGTGAGAGACAGAATAACAACAACAAAATCCAGAAAAATGCATGTCAAAAATGTTATAAGTTGATTTGCATTTTAATGAGGGAAATAAGTATTTGACCCCCTCTCAATCAGAAAGCTATTTGGCTCCCAGGTGTCTTTTATAAAGGTAACGAGCTGAGATTAGGAGCACACTCTTAAAGGGAGTGCTCATAATCTCAGCTTGTTACCTGTATAAAAGACACCTGTCCACAGAAGCAATCAATCAATCAGATTCCAAACTCTCCACCATGGCCAAGACCAAAGAGCTCTCCAAGGATGTCAGGGACAAGATTGTAGACCTACACAAGGCTGGAATGGGCTACAAGACCATTGCCAAGCAGCTTGGTGAGAAGGTGACAACAGTTGGTGCGATTATCAACTCAACTCGCCGTGTTTGGAGGAGGAGGAATGCTGCCTATGACCCCAAGAACACCATCCCCACCGTCAAAAATGGAGGTGGAAACATTATGCTTTGAGGGTCTTTTTCTGCTAAGGGGACAGGACAACTTCACTGCATCAAAGGGATGATGGACGGGGCCATGTACCGTCAAATCTTGGGTGAGAACCTTCTTCCCTCAGCCAAGGCATTGAAAATGGGTCGTGGATGGGTATTCCAGCATGACAATGACCCAAAACACACGGCCAAGGCAAGAAAGGAGTGGCTCAAGAAGAAGCACATTAAGGTCCTGGAGTGGCCTAGCCAGTCTCCAGACCTTAATCCCATAGAAAATCTGTGGAGGGAGTTGAAGGTTCGAGTTGCCAAACATCAGCCTCAAAACCTTAATGACTTGGAGAAGATCTGCAAAGAGGAGTGGGACAAAATCCCTCCTGAGATGTGTGCAAACCTGGTGGCCAACTACAAGAAACGTCTGACCTCTGTGATTGCCAAAAAGGGTTTTGCCACTAAGTACTAAGTCATGTTTTGCAGAAGGGTTAAAAACGTATTTCCCTCATTAAAATGCAAAACAATTTCTAACATTTTTGCGTTTTTCTGGATTCTTTTGTTGTTATTCTGTCTCTCACTGTTCAAATAAACCTACCATTAAAATTATAGACTGATCATTTCTTTGTCAGTGGGCAAACGTACAAAATCTGCAGGGGATCAAATACTTTTTTCCCTCACTGTAGATAAAAAAGGAAGTTTCTAAATACTAAGTATACAAGCACCAAAAGCAAATTACTCCTGTTCCATGCACATAATGGGCAGTGTGCGTCACGGCTGGATAGGCTGCGTTTCCGCTGTCAAAGTTCATGCCATTGTAAAACGCGGGATACATACCCATTAGACTAAGAGGAAATTCCCTCTTGAGCCGAGGGCAGACACTGGTTCTGAAGTTCGCAGGCAGGGTTACCTCATCATGTGACCATGACGACTCATGTTCACTACACCATAACCAACCACGTTATTGCTAATACCAGCTTTTGGTTGGTCTTAAATATCCCTACCAGTGCTACCTGAAATTAGCACTTTGGATCACGTTTTTTAAGGCCACACTTCAAATATTTCCACCCCTCCCATCTGAGCACAAGTGAGCTATTACAAGACCGGTAAATTGCCAGTCCTTGTGCAACAGTTTGAAAATAGCAGAGTGCTGGCTTTAACAGCCCAACATTTCCAACGAATGTACGTTTGACACTAGCCTCACCTTAACGCCTGCCGAAAATAATGGTGTTATTTCGACATGGCTTGACTTGGGGAAAAATAAAACCGAGCTAAAACATAACCTTAGGAGAAAAACAGAGTGATCAGAGAAATATGCAGCAAAAAAAAACAAAAAAATAGACACTTTGAGAGAATGAAATTAAGAAAGAGATGCAGAGTAATATGAAAGATTAATTGAGAGTTTAAGAGAGATGACAGGAGCGGAGGAAAAAGAGGAGAGAGATGGAGGGATGTGTCTGAAACGTGTGTGGACGCGGGGGAAGCCGGAGGATCAGGACACTCTGTCACAATGTAATGCCTTGTAGGCACTGCTGTCAATCATATCAGCCCCAGCACCTTGAGGGGTGACATGCTGCCAACACTGCTAGGTCACCCGTGATACAAGTCAGTATTCGACATCCATCCATGTCTGAGGACGTCGGGAAATGACGTGGAAACCGGCCACTGGGGGCAACAGTGAGCGCATTTTCAGTTTAATCCACCAGAAAATACAGAACAAATAATACAACAATATTGTGGTTAAACTCAAATATACTAATTGATTAAAAAAAAAACATAAAATTATATCATAAATAGGACTGGTGGAGTTATGTCACATATGCAGCTAACAAAAATATATGTAAATGTCTGCTCTACCCAAATTTACAACCAACTAATTGCAACATTACCACAAAAATGGAAGAGGCAAGTGGAAGGGGGAAAAAGTAAGGAACCTGTCTGTCGGCCTTGCATTAAAGACCAAAATTGGTTAAAGAAAATTGTGATAAATAATTTAAGAACCAAAAAATTTACAGCTGTGTCATATAGATTGCAAAATAGTTGGGAAGATATTTCCGATGTACCGATTCCATGGCACATGGTTTATGAACTGATACGCAAAATGACGCCGAATTCAAAACGTATAATTTTTCTATTTAAATTATTATACAACTTTCTTGCAACCAATAGAATGTTATATATATGGGGGATACAACCATCCCAGCTCTGCAGATTTTGCTGCGAAGAGACAGAACCATTAGATCATTTGTTTTGGTACTGTCCATATGTAGCTTGTTTTTGGTCGCAGGTCCAGGAATGGCTGAAGAATTGCAACATTTACCTGGAGCTAACTCAGCAGATAGCACTACTGGGTGATTTGAGAAGTCATAGTCAATCGATCAATAATATAATAATACTTATAGCAAAAATTGTATCTGTAATTTACAATCTGTAGAAACTATGAGAATAGAAAGGTTCAGAACTTTTGCAAAACATCACAGGACAGTTGAAATATATATGGCGAATAGAAATCCAATATGAATGGTGTTAAGAGATAGATGGGAGGGGTTGAGTGGAGCTGAAGGGTGGGACTAATATCAACAAGATAACTAATGTAAAATATACTGTGTCCGTAAAATGTATATAGGTTCAGGACTTTTGTGAAACAGCACAGTTAAAAATGTATGGCAAATAGAAATCAAACAGGATGGTCTTCAGAGATAGATGGCAGGGGTTGAGGGTAGCGGAAGGATAAGAGTAAAAACAAACAAAAGAGAACTATTATAAAATACATTGTGTCCATAAAATGTATATAGTACGTAGAAGCCTAAGTGTTGTTGTTCATTAGTTTACTCCAATTAGAGGAGGGGTGGTAGAGTTAGCAGAAAATAATAAAGTAAAATATATTTTATAAAGATGTGTATATACACTACCATTCAAACGTTTTAGAACACCTACTCATTCAAGGGTTTTTCTTTATTTTGTTATATTGTAGAATAATAGTGAAGAAATCAAAACTATGAAATAACACATATGGAATCATGTAGTAACCAAAAAAGTGATAAACAAATCAAAATATATTGTATATTTGAGATTCTTCAAATAGCCACCCTTTGCCTTGATGACAGCTTTCCACACTCTTGGCATTCTCTCAACCTGCTTCATGAGGTAGTCACCTGGAATGCATTTCAATTAACAGCTGTGCCTTCTTAAAAGTTAATTTGTGGAATTTATTTCCTTCTTAATGCGTTTGAGCCAATCAGTTGTGTTGTGACAAGGTGTGGGGGGTATACAGAAGATAGCCCTATTTGGTAAAATACCAAGTCCATATTATGGTAAGAACAGCTCAAATAAGCAAAGAGAAACGACAGTCCATCATTACTTTAAGACTTGAAGGTCAGTCAATACTCAACATTTCAAGAACTTTGAAAGTTGCTTCAAGTGCAGTCGCAAAAACCATGATGAAACTGGCTCTCATGAAGACCACCACAGGAATGGAAGACCCAGAGTTACCTCTGCTGCAGAGGATAAGTTAATTAGAGTTACCAGCCTCAGAAATTGCAGCCCAAATAAATGCTTCACAGAGTTCAAATAACAGACACATCTCAACATCAACTGTTCAGAGGAGACTGCGTAAATCAGGCCTTCATGGTCGAATTGCTGCAAAGAAACCACTACTAAAGGACACCAATAAGAAGAAGAGACTTGCTTCGGCCATGAAACACGAGCAATGGACATTAGACCGGTGGAAATGTGTCCTTTGGTCTGGAGTCCAAATGTGAGATTTTTGGTTCCAACCGCCGTGTCTTTGTGAGATGCGGTGCGGGTGAGCGGATGATCTCCGCATGTGTAGTTCCCACCGTAAAGCATTGAGGAGGAGGTGTTATGGTGTGGGGGTGCTTGGCTGGTGACACTGTCTGTGATTTATTTAGAATTCAAGGCACACTTAACCAGCATGGCTACCACAGCATTCTGCAGTGATATGCCATCCCATCTGGTTTGGGCTTAGTGGGACTATCATTTGTTTTTCAACAGGACAATGACCCAACACACCTCCAGGCTCTGTAAGGGCTATTTTACCAAGAAGGAGAGTGATGGTGCTGAATCAGATGACCTGGCCTCCACAATCCCCCGACCTCAACCCAATTGAGATGGTTTGGGATGAGTCGGACTGCAGAGTGAAGGAAAAGAAGCCAACAAGTGCTCAGCATATGTGGGAACTCCTTCAAGACTGTTGGAAAAGCATTCCAGGTGAAGCTGGTTGAGAGAATGCCAAGAGTGTGCAAAGCTGTCATCAAGGCAAAGGGTGGCTATTTGAAGAATCTCAAATATAAAATATATTTTGATTTGTTTAACACTTCTTTGGTTACTACATGATTCCATATGTGTTATTTCATAGTTTTGATGTCTTCACTATTATTCTACAATGTAGAACATAGTAAAAATAAAGAAAAACCCTTGAATGAGTAGGTGTGTCCAAAGTTTTGACTGGTACTGTATATATTGACAAAAACATATATGGGGGTTTGGAAATGATGCGGACAATTACATTGATTGAAGCTACAATCTATGTTAAATATTAAAGCAGATCTACCCCCTAATTCCAAAGGTTGCAAATTAGAATCCAGCGTTAGAAAGTTGGTTTTGATATTTTTGTTTTAAGCCTATCCCAAACCTTAATGAACCATTTGGGGTTAATGCCTAACCTTAAGAATTTGGAGTTAATGCCTGAACTTAACCTTAAAAATTCGGAGTTAATGCCTAAACTTAACCTTAAACACTTTGAAATTTGAAGTTGGATGAACATCTAATTCTGACCTGGGACTGTGAGAGCTGGTAGGAATTCTGACGTGAGACTGTGAGAGCTGGTAGGAATTCTGACGTGAGACTGTGAGAGCTGGTAGGAATTCTGACCTGAGACTGAGAGAGCTGGTAGGAATTCTGACGTGAGACTGTGAGAGCTGGTAGGAATTCTGACCTGAGACTGTGAGAGCTGGTAGGAATTCTGACCTGAGACTGTGAGAGCTGGTAGGAATTCTGACGTGAGACTGTGAGAGCTGGTAGGAATTCTGACGTGAGACTGTGAGAGCTGGTAGGAATTCTGACGTGAGACTGCGCCGTGTGTGTGTGAGTAACAGTTATAGAAAATGACGCAGCTCTCTCAATGCCTAGGTGAAGGCACATATTGCAGTCTGAAGAGAAGAAAAATATGCCCCTCAAATATGCAACATGTGCACTGTGCATCTCTCTCTCTCTCTCTCTCTCTCTCTCTTTCTCTCTTTGTCTCTCTGTCTCTCTCTCTCTCTCTCTCTCTCTCTCTCTCTCTCTCTCTCTCTCTCTCTCTCTCTCTCTCTCTCTCTCTCTCTCTCTCTCTCTCTCTCTCTCTCGCTCTTTCTCTCTCTTTCTCCCTGTCTGTCTCTCTGTGTGTCTCTCTCTCTGTGTGGCATGAACCCTCTCTAACAACTTCCTGTGTGTGTAAAAGAGCTCTTAGCTGGCAATGGGATCATCAGAGCAGTGTTAAGAGGAAAGGCTGCTGATGGTAATACAGCTAAAAAGAGATAAGGAGAGATTTTACACAGTTGGCATAATTAGAGCAAGGGAAGAGAGAGAGGGGAGAGGAGGAGGAGGAAGAGGAGGAGTGAAAAAAACAAGTGATGGGGAGAATCCAACTGTCATTTTGGTGATGGAGGGTGGCCTGCCTTGACAGTGTTGACATTAAGTGTCAACAGACGTTTCAAATGTCACACACACACCACTCTTCCGAAGACTTAAATCAGGCTGAACTGCAGGGCTGACTGTTCCGGGGTTGAAGCGTGACACTGGTGTTAATGGTGTTGTGTCCTTTTATGAACACTAATCCCAGCTTTAAATCAAATAAAATCCTTTAGAGGAACCCATTTGAACTGATGCAGCCATTCTTACAATGGAACCAGACAAGACAATGACCTTCAGTAGACACCCCCCACCACACGCACGCACATGCACCACACACAGGCACACAGGGCCACACACACAGGCACACAGGCACACAGGCACACACACACACACACACTTACCTAGACACTGGAAAAATCTATCCACCCCCTCCCTTGTCCACTGGGAACTCATTTATTGACAGCATTAAATCTTTTATCACAAACACAGTGTTAAACCACAGCTTGTCCAAAATTAGAGTAAAGCTTTTAAGCAAATGACAGTTGTGTAAACTAAAATGCCAGTGTTGAAAGTCAATGCAATCATGGCTAAAAGCCATTAAAACATTGTCATTAACAAGGTTGCTGTGAACACAATTAGTCCCTCTCCCGTTGCTCACAGCAACAAGGAGCCTAATATAGAGAAAGAGGCCATAGAGAATGAAGGACTAAAAACTCAGAGAGACACAAAGAGAACTAACGTCAGATCATGCAAAGAGAACTAACGTCAGATCACGCAAAGAAAACTAACGTCAGATCACGCAAAGAGAACTAACGTCAGATCACACAGAGAACTAACATCAGATCACACAGAGAACAAATGTCAGATCACACAGAGAACTAACGTCAGATCACACAAAGAGAACTAATGTCGGGTCACACAGAGAACTAACGTCAGATCCCACAAAGAGAACTCACATCAGATCACGCAGAGAACTAACATCAGATCACACACAGAGAACTAACGTCAGATCCCACAAAGAGAACTCACATCAGATCACGCAGAGAACTAACGTCAGATCACACAAAGAGAACTCACATCAGATCACACAAAGAGAACTCACATCAGATCACACAAAGAGAACTAACGTCAGATCACACAAAGAGAACTCACATCAGATCACATAAAGAGAACTAACGTCAAATCACACAGAGAACTAACGTCAAATCACACAAATATAACTAATGTCAGATCACACAGAGAACTAACATCAGATCACACAGAGAACTAATGTCAGATCACGCAACGAGAACTAACATCAGATAATGAGGAACAGAAGAGGAGGATTAGACGAACCTATGGTGAGGAAAAGGTAGAGGATGGTGAAGAAACTCGGCCACCGTCCTAATGTTTAGATAGTCTTTCATCTTCCTGAAAGAGTCTTGGAACCCTGTATCCCATCACGGCCTCACCCTGTCCAGTGGGTGACATGGGTCAGATCTTTTCTACACCCTCCTAATGGATAAGGTTAGTATTGGGGTAGGGTTATTTGATCCTTAATCAGTGGTTAGGTCTAGAGCTTGGGGGTGTGAGTGAGCCATAAAGGTGCTGGTTAGAATGTGAGGGTATCTACTGAGTCTCTCAGCATCCATCCCATTGACTGATCAGTTCAAAGAACAGTATGTAACAAAACAACCCTCTGATTAGTCGCACACACATACACAAACACAAACATGCATGTGCACATTCATACACACGCACACACACACACACACACACACACAGACACACACACACAAACATGCATGTGCACATGCACACACACTGATACATGGACAAACAACAACAACATTGTGGCTATAAGGCAGCTAGCTGTCAGATGAACAAGGCACTTCAAACCCAAATCCAATCATTTCAGTTCTCAAAAGTTAACCTTCGAGACTATAGTCACATACAGGCAAAACATCCACTTTGCTAGTCTTTGAGAAGCATCACTATATTGACAATGACTTCTTATTTACCCCTGCTATTGAGTTGGATACTTTTTCAACATTAATATAATCTCATCCTCTACAAGATTTGACACTTCAATTAAAGAAAGAGGGCAGATCTAGAGGAGGAGTAGGAGGAGGAGGAGGAGGAGGAGGAGGAGGAAGAGGAAGTGGAGAGGCCTTACGAAGCAGTTCCTGAACATTGGACAGGGGCCTTGGAAAATAATAATGGCATGCTTGTTGTAGTGGGAATCCTGTGTAGGATATCTATTATACTGTAGCAGTAAATGGAATGCTGTGTTGAAATGAATGGAAATATTGATGTAGTTGGAGTTATGATGGAGACATGATTTACTCATCTATTGAGCATTCTCTCCAATTGTTTCTCTTTTCAATTCAGGTGCAGTATAATAGGTCGTTGGCTGCAGAATCCAATATAATTATTGACTCAAAAGTTTGTGTAGTAAGTTGAATAGCCATAAAGGTTAAGAGGAAGGCAGAGTGTTTGCAGTGATAATGGTGTGCTCTTCAGTCAGGGTTAAATGAATGATAGACATCACTGTCACACACAGCAGACTCATACCATGTCTCCACTGAGATAAGAGCTAGCTGTCTATACACAACCACCCATCACCGTTGTCAAGGTCACTGCGCTCCCAATTCAACCAGACAACACTTTTCTCATCAATATGGCTACTAGTCTTTGTGACATCACAACTCCCACACGGCTACGGGTCTTTGTGACATCACAACTCTCCAGTGGCTATGATTGTTTGTGACATCACAGCTCCCACATGGCTACTGGTATGTGTGACATCAAAACTCCTACATGGCTACAGGTCGTTGTGACATCCCAACTCTCCATTGGCTATGAGTCTTTGTGTCATCACAGCTCCCACATGGCTACAGGTATTTGTGACATCACAACTCCCACATGGCTACAGGTCTTTGTGACATCAAAACTCCCACATGGCTACAGGTCGTTGTGTCATCACAACTCTCACATGGCTATAGGTCTTTGTGACATCACATCTCTCCGGTGGCTATTGGCCTTTGTGACATCCAAACTCTTACATGCAGGCCTTTGTGATGTCATAGCTCTCCTAGGCAAAAAGCTTTTGTGACATCACAACTCTAATGTTACCCCAGTGTTACCCCAGGGCAGGGGGCTGCGATATTAATGTCCCTGTGAGCGGCAGGGCAGTGTGCTTCTATATTAATGTCCCTGTGACAGGCAGGGCAGGGGGCTGCTATATTAATGTCCTAGTGAGAGGCAGGGCAGGGGGCTGCTATATTAATGTCCCTGTGAGAGGCAGGGCAGTGTGCTTCTATATTAATGTCCCTGTGAGAGGCAGGGCAGGGGGCTTCTATATTAATGTCCCTGTGAGAGGCAGGGCAGGGGGCTGCTATATTAATGTCCCTGTGAGCGGCAGGGCAGTGGGCTGCTATATTAATGTCCCTGTGAGAGGAAGGGCAGGGGGCTGCTATATTAATGTCCCTGTGAGAGGAAGGGCAGTGGGCTGCTATATTAATGTCCCTGTGAAAGGCAGGGCAGGGGGCTGCTATATTAATGTCCCTGTGAGAGGAAAGACAGTGGGCTGCTATATTAATGTCCCTGTGAGAGGCAGGGCAGTGGGCTGCTATATTAATGTCCCTGTGAGAGGCAGGGCAGGGGGCTGCTATATTAATGTCCCTGTGAGCGGCAGGGCAGTGTGCTTCTATATTAATGTCCCTGTGACAGGCAGGGCAGGGGGCTGCTATATTAATGTCCTAGTGAGAGGCAGGGCAGGGGGCTTCTATATTAATGTCCCTGTGAGAGGAAGGGCAGGGGGCTGCTATATTAATGTCCCTGTGAGAGGAAGGGCAGGGGGCTGCTATATTAATGTCCCTGTGAAAGGCAGGGCAGGGGGCTGCTATATTAATGTCCCTGTGAGAGGCAGGGCAGGGGGCTGCTATATTAATGTCCCTGTGAGAGGCAGGGCAGGGGGCTTCTATATTAATGTCCCTGTGAGAGGAAGGGCAGTGGGCTGCTATATTAATGTCCCTGTGAAAGGCAGGGCAGGGGGCTGCTATATTAATGTCCCTGTGAGAGGCAGGGCAGGGGGCTGCTATATTAATGTCCCTGTGAGAGGCAGGGCAGTGTGCTTCTATATTAATGTCCCTGTGAGAGGCAGGGCAGGGGCCTTCTATATTAATGTCCCTGTGAGAGGCAGGGCAGGGGGCTGCTATATTAATGTCCCTGTGAGCGGCAGGGCAGTGGGCTGCTATATTAATGTCCCTGTGAAAGGCAGGGCAGGGGGCTGCTATATTAATGTCCCTGTGAGAGGAAAGACAGTGGGCTGCTATATTAATGTCCCTGTGAAAGGCAGGGCAGGGGGCTGCTATATTAATGTCCCTGTGAAAGGCAGGGCAGTGGGCTGCTATATTAATGTCCCTGTGAGAGGCAGGGCAGGGGGCTGCTATATTAATGTCCCTGTGAGAGGCAGGGCAGTGGGCTGCTATATTAATGTCCCTGTGAGAGGCAGGGCAGTGGGCTGCTATATTAATGTCCCTGTGAGAGGCAGGGCAGGGGGCTGCTATATTAATGTCCCTGTGAGAGGCAGGGCAGTGGGCTGCTATATTAATGTCCCTGTGAGCGGCAGGGCAGGGGGCTGCTATATTAATGTCCCTGTGAGAGGCAGGGCACGGGGCTGCTATATTAATGTCCCTGTGAGAGGCAGGGCAGGGGGCTGCTATATTAATGTCCCTGTGAAAGGCAGGGCAGGGGGCTGCTATATTAATGTCCCTGTGAGAGGAAAGACAGTGGGCTGCTATATTAATGTCCCTGTGAAAGGCAGGGCAGGGGGCTGCTATATTAATGTCCCTGTGAGAGGAAGGGCAGGGGGCTGCTATATTAATGTCCCTGTGAGAGGAAGGGCAGGGGGCTGCTATATTAATGTCCCTGTGAAAGGCAGGGCAGGGGGCTGCTATATTAATGTCCCTGTGAGAGGAAAGACAGTGGGCTGCTATATTAATGTCCCTGTGAGAGGAAGGGCAGTGGGCTGCTATATTAATGTCCCTGTGAGAGGCAGGGCAGGGGGCTGCTATATTAATGTCCCTGTGAGAGGCAGGGCAGGGGGCTGCTATATTAATGTCCCTGTGAGAGGCAGGGCAGTGGGCTGCTATATTAATGTCCCTGTGAGAGGCAGGGCAGGGGGCTGCTATATTAATGTCCCTGTGAGAGGCAGGGCAGGGGGCTGCTATATTAATGTCCCTGTGAGAGGCAGGGCAGGGGGCTGCTATATTAATGTCCCTGTGAGAGGCAGGGCAGGGGGCTGCTATATTAATGTCCCTGTGAAAGGCAGGGCAGGGGGCTGCTATATTAATGTTCCTGTGAGGGAAAGGGCAGGGGGCTGCTATATTAATGTCCCTGTGAGAGGAAGGGCAGGGGGCTGCTATATTGATGTCCCAGTGTAGCACTTAGACAGCAGACGGGAGGGTAATGAGGAGGCAAATATGATTAAAACCATCTCCTCAGGCTGCAGTGGACCTGCGATTAAACCATTGGACATACACTCATCACGCCTAATCCATCAAACTGCAATAGCTCCCACAGCACTAAGGGAAATGCTTGTTAGAATGGACTTCTCTCTCTTTCCCTACTTTCTCCCTCCATCCGTATCCTCCTTTCATACATAAACAATACACCAGGAGGCTACCAGGGGAGGGTGGTAGAGGTGTGCTGTGCTGAGGGCTTAAACCCACATTTAAATATGTCCCTGTGACCCAGTTCACACTGCTGGCTGGCAGTGGCTTTGAAAGGGGGGTGGATGGGTTTAGTCTTTGGTTACCCCCCCCCCCCTTATCTCTTTCCCCTCAATCCCCTACTCTCTCTACCACCCCTGCAAACACACACCTTTAAAACAGGAGCCCCCCACTCACTCACATAGCTGGACACAGTTCTTTGCCTAGTGTACATGCAGAACTATGGACTGTTTAGGAGGATTCGTTAGATTGATCTGCAGCGTTATGAACCGCCTGCAGGGGAATAATCTGAGAGAACACAGGCAAGGCAAGGCGAGGTTATGCAGGGGCTGGAGCCTGGTGAGAAATGAGGCATCCTCAGGCCGGAGCCAATTTAAATGAGCTCAGCGGCCCGTCTGAGAGATGCTGATGTGTCTCTTTATGGAGGAGAGGAGAGAACAGGAGAAGAGAGAAGAGAGGAGAGGAGAGGAGAGAGGAGAGGCAATGCTATTAGCACTGAGAGGCCTGGACATAGAACTGCCTGGCAGGGAGACAAGGAGAACTGGAAGAAGGGATACTATCTCTCAGCATGGGGGAGAGAGGGCGGCCATGCTACCATGTCCCGTTCAGATGTGTGAAGGATCATTTCATATGCTGGCAGGGTGAATGGGTTCACACCCATTGATATGATGGCCTATGTGGGCATCCTTCTTTAGTGAGGGTTACTGGTACACTGTACATCCTATTGGGAATACATCCCCCTTTAGAGATCTAAGACTACAGTATGTTTGAGAGAGAGGACATTTTTAACCTCTATGGGATCGGTGTCCTATATACGGGACGGTTGAGCTAACATGCGCTAATGTGATTAGCATGACTGTTGTAAGTAACAGCAAACTTTCCAGGACATAGACATGTCTTATATGGGCAGAAAGCTTAAATTCTTGTTAATCAAACTGCACTGTCCAATTTACAGTCGCTATTACAGTGAAGAAAGACCATGCTATTGTTTGAGGAGAGTGCACAACAACAAAAAACTCAACTGGTTTGACACAATCACCTCTGAAGGTAAATAATTTACTTACATTCAGTAATCTTGCTCTGATTTGTCATCCTGAGGGTCCCAGAGATAAAATGCAGCATATTTTTGTTTGATAAAATCCATTTTTATATTCAAATGTAGGAATTGGGTTCTACAGTTTGAACCCTTGCTGTCTCTGGCTCCACAACCACCCCGCCCGGCCATCTAGATGTGTGAAAGTTAGTGTATAAGCTAATGATCCATCATGTATGATATTCCTGGGAGTGTGTAAACCTAAATTTTGTATTACCATATCATTTTTGTATGTTCTCTATAGTTATGTACTTGAAAATTTATCAATTGACCAATTCGGCACATTTGGGCAGACTTGATACAAAATTCAGTCCAGTATTGCAATGCTTAACTGGATCAATCTGAAACGTTGCACACAAAATGCTGCCATCTAGTGGCCAAAATCTAAATTGCGCCTAAACTGCAATATTATATTGTGGACTTTCTCTTGCATTTCAAAGATGATGGAACAAAAAATAAATAGAAAACGCATGTTTTTTTGTTTGTATTATCTTTTACCAGATCTAATGTGTTATATTATCCTACATTAAATTCACATTTCCACAGACTTCAAAGCGTTTCCTTTCAAATGGTATCAAGAACATACATATCTTTGCTGCAGGTCCTGAGCTACAGGCAGTTAGATTTGGGTATGTCACTTTAGGCGAAAATTGAAAAAAAGTGTCCGATCCTTAAGAGGTTAACACTGTTAATGGCACAGTTTATCTGACATCTCCGTTTTTTTCTGGTAATGGTACAGGTTGTTTCCTATGCCTATACGCCTCCACTACTTCCATTGTACATAACTATATTCAGAACTCTATTCAAATATTCACTTCACAGGCATTAACCTTGTCTCAAATTGGAGAAGGCACAGATCCATCCACAGTGAGTGTGTCTGGAGCATGTGGTAAAGCATTTTCCTGCCATTATCCTCATGCATGAAAAATACTGCAATTATTGTGCAGAGTAGTACAGTCAGAAAGCTGAGAGAGGGAGAGATAGAGAGGAGATAGATAGCGAGAGAGAGAGAGAGAGAGAGATAGAAAGAGAGAGGAGATGGATATATATATATATATATATATATATATATATATATATATATATAGAGAGAGAGAGAGAGAGAGAGAGAGAGAGATAGAAAGAGAGAGGAGATAGATAGATAGATAGATAGATAGATAGATAGATAGATAGATAGATAGATAGATAGATAGATAGATAGATATATATATATATATATATATATTATATATATATAGAGAGAGAGAGAGAGAGAGAGAGAGAGAGAGAGAGAGAGGAGATATATATATATATATATATATATATATATATATATAGAGAGAGAGAGAGAGAGAGAGGAGATAGATATATATATATATATATATATATATATATATATATATATATAGAGAGAGAGAGAGAGAGAGAGAGAGAGAGAGAGAGGAGATATATATATATATATATATATATATATATATATATATAGAGAGAGAGAGAGAGAGAGAGAGAGAGAGAGAGAGAGAGAGAGAGAGAGAGAGAGAGAGAGAGAGAGAGAGAGAGAGAGGGCAGGGGGCTGCTATATTAATGTCCCTGTGAGAAGCAGGGCAGGGGGCTGCTATATTAATGTCCCTGTGAGAGGCAGGGCAGGGGGCTGCTATATTAATGTCCCTGTGAGAAGCAGGGCAGGGGGCTGCTATATTAATGTCCCTGTGAGAGGCAGGGCAGGGGGCTGCTATATTAATGTCCCTGTGAGAGGCAGGGCAGGGGGCTTCTATATTAATGTCCCTGTGAGAGGCAGGGCAGGGGGCTGCTATATTAATGTCCCTGTGAGAGGCAGGGCAGGGGGCTGCTATATTATTGTCCCTGTGAGAGGCAGGGCAGGGGGCTGCTATATTAATGTCCCTGTGAGAGGAAAGACAGTGGGCTTCTATATTAATGTCCCTGTGAGAGGAAGGGCAGGGGGCTACTATATTAATGTTCCTGTGAGGGAAAGGGCAGGGGGCTGCTATATTAATTCCCTGTGAGAGGCAGGGCAGGGGGCTGCTATATTAATGTCCCTGTGAGAGGCAGGGCAGGGGGCTGCTATATTAATGTCCCTGTGAGAGGAAGGGCAGGGGGCTGCTATATTGATGTCCCAGTGCAGCACTTAGACAGCAGACGGGAGGGTAATGAGGAGGCAAACATGATTAAAACCATCTCCTCAGGCTGAAGTGGACCTGCGATTAAACCAGCGGACATACACTCATCACGCCTAATCCATCAAATTGCAATAGCTCCCACAGCACTGAGGGAAATGCTTGTTAGAATGGACCACCGGTAACAATTTCATATTTCTAATGCTTTCAAGTGAGGCGCAACATTGCCCAGCCAAGCATACCTCTTCACCACCTTTCTCTCTTTCCTTTCTTTTCCTGGAATGACATTTGTATCTGCATGTTTCCCACCACCACTCTGAGGCATCAACTACTGCACTTCCTGATTCTGTTTTCATAGTGATCGTGCCAGACTATTGCAGTGATGGAATCTAAACGAACGTCGCGGCAATGATCAAACACATTGACAGTGGTGATAATTATCTCTTCGCTCTCTCTCTCTCCCTCTCTCCCTCTCTCTCTCTCTCTCTCCCTCTCTCTCTCTCTATTCTTTCATATGTAAACAGCTCCGGTGGAAGGCTCAGTCTGGAGTCCCTGAGGTGTTCTCTGATGGACAGGGAGGTTTGTATCTCTCCCTTATTCACGCAACTGCTTCAATATTTCACCACAAGTGGAAGAATCCCAGGCTAGCGGAGCCTTATCACTACTTTCCCCCCACTGTGAGTCTGTTAGAGTAGAGGTATCTTTCCTCACAGTGTTCCCTCAAAAAACATTTGCGTTTAATGTGAACTCTGAGGCTGTACCCGCTTTAAGTTACAGTTTTAACAGTGGCCAAGAAGGCTACTGTGGCTATTTGATCATAATGTAGGCCTACCAGAGTGGCCTACCATAAAAAGCAATGGAGAAAAACACATTTCATAACATTTTAACATGGAAATAGCTGTTCTATCATTCAGCTTACAGTAGCAGCTAATGTGTGGTGTTCAATGCCTACATACCATTAGACTTTTGAAGAAGAAGAAAACATGCAGGGCTTGACATTATCCTGTTTATCCACTTGTCCTTCAGACAAGGAGGTGACTGAAAATGTTGTGTTTGATGCAAGAAACCACTTTACAAAATACAATTCATTATTATTCCCATACCATTATTACAGAGAATTAGAAAAATTATGCTACGCTCTGCCTATTGGCTACTTAGCTTATTCAAGACCATCTCAAAATACAACACTTCCCCTTTAAGACATAAAAAAGCTCTTTACCTGACTTGCTTTTCAAAGATGGCTAGAAATGCAAACATTTTGTGCTCTTGTTGGAAGCAACCACTCCCCAATTGTTGACTAGAAATTATCTATAACTGGGCTAATAACTCACTAACTAGCAAAGGATATGAACAAATGTGCACAAGTGGCTACATGCTGCTCTCACTTTGATCTCAAAACAAGCGCATCTACTCGCATCCGCTCATACTGTAGCCTAAACACAGTCCAGTTCAAAGTGAATGGCACAGATCCATACATGGCAATGGCTATTTGCATATAGGCCTACTGCAACTCTGATTGGTTATGGTCCACCGGTCTGTGTAGATTGTTATTGATTATTGCATTGTTGGGCTTTGAGTTTGCAAGAAAGGCATTTCATTGTGACATTAAAACTTGAAACTTGGGCCTCCCGAGTGGCGCAGCGGTCTAAGGCACTGCATCGCAGTGCTTGAGGCGTCACTACAGACCCGGGTTCGATCTCAGGCTGTGTCGCAACCGGCCGTGACCGGGAGTCCCATTGAGCGGTGCAAAATTGGCCCAGCGTCATCCGGGTTAGGGGATGGTTTGGCCCGGGCGGGGGGTCGCGCTCTAGTGACTCCTTGTGGCGGGCCGGGCACCTGCAGGTTGACTCTGTCATCAGTTGAACTGTGTTTCCTCCGACACATTGGTGCAGCTGGCTTCCGGGTTAAGCGGGCGAGTGTTAAGGAGGACGCATGGCTCGACCTTCGCCTCTCCTGAGCCCGTTGGGGAATTGCAGCGATGAGACAAGATCGTAATTGAAATTGGGAGAAAAAGGGGGTAAAATACAAAAAATATATATAATTAATATTGCGTTGATTCAATCACAATTGCCACAGTAGAGCGAAATGATAATAGTGTTAACTAATGGAGAAAACTGTAGAAAGTTGAGTGAAGTTCAATCTCATGCTTCTCTGTGCGGGCTCATATTTCTTCTGCACAGGCAGTCCGAGGTGAGCTGCGGGCCCGTGCACAGCTTAGAGGGAACATTGGTTGAGATAGACTGTGCAGTATCCATCCTCTCCATGATGAAAGGAAAATGCACCATGCAGCACCAATGTAAAAACAAAATAACCATAGCCACCCATAAGTATGCATAATCCATAGCGGGTGCAAGGCAAGCAATAAATCATAAAAGAAGGATTTCTCTCAAACATTTTGGAACGTTGAGTTGCGATGGATCTAGTACCAAACAAAGTTGTAAGACCTACAGGTGCCATAATAAGTGCCTATCCTTCTCTTCAACAACATCAAGACCGACGGATGACCCGTTCACTTGTCGATCGTTCATTTGCTCATTAGTCACCAGCCTAATGAATATGCCATCATTAATGATATCCTATTTCCTGAGTCGTCTGAACAGGTAGTGCTAGCTATCACCAGTATGCTGCAGGGTATGAAAGGGAAGACAACACCTCTTGTTTCCCTGCCTGTTTCTTTGGATGTTCTAATGGTCTTAAGGTGCCTGTAATTTCCTGTGAATAGCGGATGTACAGTTGAAGTCGAAAGTTTACATACACTTAGGTTGGAGTCATTAAAACTCGTTTTTCAACCACTCCACAAATGTCTTGTTAACAAACTATAGTTTTGGCAAGTCGGTTAGGACATCTACTTTGTGCCTGACACAAGTCATTTTTCCAACAATTGTTTACAGACAGATTATTTCACTTATAATTCACTGTATCACAATTCCAGTGGGTCAGAAGTTTATATACACTAAATTGACTGTGCCTTTAAACAGCTTGGAAAATTCCATAAAATTATGTCATGGCTTTAGAAGCTTCTGATAAGCTAATTGACATCATTTGAGTCAATTGGAGGTGTACCTGTAGATGTATTTCAAGGCCTACCTTCAAACTCAGTGCCTCTTTGCTTGACATCATGGGAAAATAAAAAAAATCAGCCAAGACCTCAGAAAAAATAATGGTAGACCTCCACAAGTCTGGTTCATCCTTGGGAGCAATTTCCAAACGCCTGAAGGTACCACGTTCATCTGTACAAACAATAGCACGCAAGTATAAACACCATGGGACCACGAAGCCTTCATACCGCTCAGGAAGAAGATGCGTTCTGTCTCCTAGAGATTAACGTACTTTGGTGCGAAAAGTGCAAATCAATCGCAGAACAACAGCAAAGGACCTTGTGAAGATGCTGGAGGAAACAGGTACAAAAGTATCTATAGCCACAGTAAAACGAGTCCTATATCGACATAACCTGAAAGGCTGCTCAGCAAGGAAGAAGCCACTGCTCCAAAACCGCTATAAAAAAGCCAGACTACGGTTTGCAACTGCACATGGGGACAAAGATCGTACTTTTTGGAGAAATGTCCTCTGGCCTGATGAAACAAAAATAGAACTGTTTGGCCATAATGACCATCGTTATGTTTGGAGGAAAAAGGGGGTTGCTTGCAAGCCGAAGAACACCATCCCAACCGTGAAGCACAGGGGTGGCAGCATCATGCTGTGCGGGTGCTCTGCTGCAGGAGGGACTGGTGCACTTTACAAAATAGATGGCATCATGAGGAAGGAAAATTATGTAGATATATTGAAGCAACATCTCAAGACATCAGTCAGGAAGTTAAAGCTTGGTCACAAATGGGTCTTCCAAATGGACAATGACCCCGAGCATACTTCCAAAGTTGTGGCAAAATGGCTTAAGGACAACAAAGTCAAGGTATTGGAGTGGCCATCACAAAGCCCTGACCTCAATCCTATAGAAAATGTGTGGGCAGAACTGAAAAAGTGTGTGTGAGCAAGGAGGCCTACAAACCTGACTCAGTTACACCATCTCTGTCAGGAGGAATGGGCCAAAATTCACCCAACCTATTGTGGGAAGCTTGTGGAAGGCTACCCGAAACATTTGACCCAAATTAAACAATTTAAAGCCAATGCTACCAAATACTAATTGAGTGTATGTAAACTTCTGACCGACTGGGAATGTGATGAAAGAGATAAAAGCTGAAATAAATAATTCTCTCTACTATTATTCTGGCATATCACATTCTTAAAATAAAGTGGTGATCATAACTGACGTAAAACAGGGAATTTTTACTAGGATGAAATGTCAGGAATTGTGAAAAATTGAATATAAATGTATTTGGCTAAGGTGTATGTAAACTTCCGACTTCAACTGTAGGTGCGGGGCCACACCTGGGCACACAGGATAAGGAAGTGGGATGGCACAGAGAACAGCCCTCCTATCAGCTGAATGATAAAGGAACCGGTGGGGAACTGAAGTGGGACATGGATGATACCAGCGCTACATCCCTCTCACTGCTAAGGAGTCTATCAGAGAAACCGCAGTGAGTTACATTAGTGACAGGGTTAGAGTGTTGACTTTAGAGTTATTGGGTTGATAAGAGAGGATTGGAGTGGAGTGGAGAGGAATTGAGCTACAGTGTACTTTATTCAGTTGGTGATGTGAAGTAGAGTTGGATGATATGGAAATACCTTTGAGTTTAGGGCAAATGTTCAGAAATATACATTTGGATTTTTTACTTTATAGTCAAATTTGCATTGTGTCAAATGTAGTTTGTTAATACTGTGGATTCAGTAAAAGGGTTTTATAGTATCATTTGACTGTATATTCAGTAAAAGGCTTTAGGTAGGTTACAGTGTAGACGGATTGAAGTGTGGGTGTCCTCTGTAGTAGTCTTCCTGTGCAGCCTGGGCTGAACACAGAGTTCACCTTCATATATCAACAGCTATGTAGCTCAACTGGTAGAGCACGGCGCTTGTAACGCCAGGGTAGTGGGTTCAATCCCCGGGACCACCCATACACAAAAATGTATGCACGCATGACTTGTAAGTCGCTTTGGATAAAAGCGTCTGCTAAATGGCATATTATTATTATTATTATTAGCTATCATCAGTGTGTGAATGCAGGACTGGAGAATCCTCACTTAATAATTCATCCAAGTCGGGGGCGCTGTTGGAAGCCAAGGATGTAGCACGCGTATCCCTATCGCTCCTGAGTTAGTGACCAAATTTATATATTTAACTTTGCAAAATTGCATACATTTCTGTTTGGCAGGCGTCTGAAGAGACCCATAAACAACTCAGTTCAAGTTTAATAAATTTAAATTCGTAATGACGTCAACCCGGCCAAAAACAGAGTCTGCAAGAGCAGGCCGCAACAAGCCTGCAACTTCTCCCGACTCACCCCCGCCACCGAACGCTGCCAATGCCGGCCCCACGGAAACACTGACTGTGGAGATGCTGCAATCCGTGATAGGCACCCTCAAAACCGACATTTTCGGAAAAATTGACTGTCTCTCTACCAATCTCAGGTCAGAGATATCAACGATCAAAGACGAGCTTAAAAAATCTATCGAGAGTATACAGAATAAGCTCGACGCACATGGGGTGACTTTATCGGATTTGGAGCGAGGTGCTACAGACCACAGCACTCGCATTAGCGAGCTAGAGGCTAACGTCGGCTCATTGACAACTAGGGTGGCATTCCTCGATAATAAATGCGAAGATATGGAAAGTAGAATGCGGAGGAACAACATTCGTCTACTGGGAATACCGGAGGGAGTGGAGGGCCCAAGGCCCACGGAGTACATGGCCCAGCTACTTCAGGAGCTGCTCGGGCTAGAGGAGAAGCCATTGCTAGACCGGGCTCACCGCACTCTGCGTAGCCGACCCAGGGATGGAGAACCCCCACGACCATTTGTCATCAGGGTGCATTTCTTTCACGTCCGCAACGACATACTGAGAAGATCGGGAGAAGCATCCCCTCTTCTACATAAGGGTAAAAGAGTCTCGATATTTGCGGACTACACAACAGCTGTGGCTAAGAGGCGGGCTAGCTTTGGAGCTGTGAAACGCCAACTACACGCCTGCCCGGGCGTGAAGTTCGGCCTCATCTACCCTGCGGTTTTGAGACTGACTTTACCGGACGGCTCCATGCACAGATTCGAGGACCCGGCTATAGCGGCAGATTTCATCAACAAGAACGTGAAAGCGGCTGTTGTACCGCATGGTGTGTAACAAATGGTTGGCTGGCTGGTCTTCCTAGCAGGCTAGCTAGCAGGCCGAATGGGTGACTAACGAAGCTATCTTTGCTGGGTTCGTCGACATATTAATGTCATTCTCTTTTTTATCTCTTTATTTCCAGCCCAGGTTTGCCGCCTCTAATGCCAATATCTGGGGGTTTGCATGGCTGTTTCAGTTTGATCATTTACCATCTGCGCCTGCTAAATGACCAATTATATATTATTATTATTATAGGTTAAACCTCTCTTAATCGAGGATAGTTTTCCTTAGACTCTGTTGGGGACCATTCTATTCATGTTTGGCTTACTCTAGTTAAATGGTCACTAATCTTAGGTAGCACAGAGTAAGAGTTATCATGCTTAGCTCTAAACTTTCTTTGTATTTAGGGTTTTGCTTGCATCTCATTTGGGGAGATGCTTCGGCAAGGGCGGGTGTGAGGGAAGGGTTTGTTCACTCTCTATTTGTATATAGTTTGTATATGTTTTTTGTGCTTCTTTGCTTGTTTTTGTTTTTTACATTTGCGCTTTTAGGTTCAACTAAGATCTTCAGTTTACATTGTACCTTGTCCTTTACACATCCCCTCTCTTTCTTAAGATATGACTCAGCCTAGTGTAGCCCATACTGCTGGAGGGAATGGCTTTAATTTTCTTACTTGGAACTGCAGGGGCATAAATAACCCAGTTAAACGTAGTAAGGTGCTACACCATCTTCATCATTTGAAAGCTCACATCATCTTTCTCCAAGAAACTCATCTGAAGGTATCACAACACTCAAGTCTTAGGTGCAGATGGGTGGGTCAGGTGTTCCATTCCTCATTTCAGAGTAAGGCGAGAGGGGTGGCTATTTTACTTCACAGATCGGTACCTTTTACATGTTCTAAGGTGATCGCAGATCCCCACGGTAGATATATAATTGTCAGTGGTAGGCTGCTCAATACAAAGGTTCTTCTTGTTAATATCTATGCTCCTAATTGGGACAATGGTGATTTTTTCAAATCGGTTTTCTCTACACTCCCAGATATGTCCACCCATATGTTGATTTTAGGAGGTGACTTTAACTGTTGGTTAGACCCACAATTGGATCGATCCTCCACTAAACCTACCACCTTATCAACCTCAGCTAGAGTTGTTCGAACCTTTATGTCTGAATTCGCAGTCTCAGACCCTTGGAGAATGGTTAATCCAACTGGGAAAGCATACTCTTTTTTCTCATCGGTTCACCACACTTTTACGCGCATAGACTACTTCCTTGTTGATGACCGGCTCCTCCACTCCATATCTTCATGTTCATATAACCCAATTGTAGTATCTGACCACGCCCCTGTTACTATGGAAGTAGCTTTTCAAAATCTTGACAATCAGCGACCGCCTTGGCGACTAAAAACTCAACTGCTCAGTAATGAACACTTTGTCAATTTTGTTTTGAGTCAAATCGACTTTTTCATGATTACAAATAGAACCCCAAACATCTCTGCGTCTACTCTCTGGGAAACTTTGAAAGCTTATATCAGAGGTGAAATTATCTCCTACGCCGCACATGAGAACAAATTGAAAAGGAATAGGTTATCTATGTTAACACGCTGTATTGCCCAATTAGATGACATTTATGCCGTTTCACCATCCCCGGATATTTATAAGGAACGTTTAACTCTGCAAGCAGAATTTGACACACTATTAACAGACCAGGTTACTGAAATGCTTGTCAAGTCTAGGAGCACTTACTATGAACAAGGAGATAAAGCCAGTAAATTATTAGCTCACAAGTTACGTCAACTATCATCATCATCTCAGATTACAAAAATCCGTACATCATCTGGGATATCATTAGATCCTGGGGGGATCAATGAGGAGTTCAAGAGATTTTACCAGTCTCTATATACCTCTGAAAGTAAAGCGGATACACTGGAATTGGATGATTTCTTCCACTCACTTTCTGTGCCTTCGGTCGGCCGGGATTTGGTTAAAAAATTAGAGCAGCCGATCACTGTTGAAGAACTGTCTAACGCTGTCAAATCCCTTCAATCTGGGAGAAGCCCAGGGCCTGATGGCTACCCGACAGAGTTTTATAAAAAGTTTATCACCAAAATAGCCCCTATTCTAATTGAAATGTACAATGATGCATTTGTAAATGGTGCTCTCCCACATACTCTCACTCAAGCAACCATTTGTGTTATTCTTAAAAAAAACAAAGACCCTCTTGACTGTGCATCATACCGTCCAATTAGCCTGCTAAATGTGGACTATAAAATTCTAGCCAAAATTCTGGCAACGCGGCTAGAAACAGTCCTCCCATCAATTATCTCTCCGGATCAAACAGGATTTATAAAAAATAGACACTCATTCTTCAATCTCCGAAGATTATTTAATATTATATACAATCCTCCTGTCGACAATACCTCTGAAGCCATTATATCCCTGGACGCGGAGAAAGCGTTTGATCGGGTGGAATGGAAATACCTTTTTTACACTCTAAATAAATTTGGCTTTGGCTCCAAATTCATGACCTGGATAAAACTTCTGTACTCATCCCCCCAAGCCTCTGTCAGGACTAATAACACTCAATCAGATCGCTTCCCTTTGCAAAGATCGACACGTCAGGGTTGCCCTTTAAGTCCCTTACTGTTTGCCCTCGCCATAGAGCCACTTGCAATAGCACTTCGCTCCAACCCCCTCATCAAAGGCATAGTCAGATACGGGCACGAACACAAACTGTCTTTATATGCAGATGATTTATTAATATACACATCCAATCTTTCTGTCTCTGTCCCTGCTGCCCTTGCCACTTTCGCATCCTTCGGTCACTTATCAGGGTATAAACTAAATCTCAGTAAAAGTGAATTGATGCCACTTAACATGGCTGCAAAAAAATTCCCTCTACATAACTTGCCATTTAAAATAGCTCACAGTAGTTTTATTTATCTCGGGGTACATGTCACAATTAGGTTTGAAAACCTTTTTCAAGCCAATTTTGCTCCTCTCTTAACCCGTACTAAGGACGATTTGGAACGGTGGTCTTTGCTACACCTCTCCTTAGTTGCTAGAATTAACTCTATTAAAATGAATACTCTCCCTAAATTCTTATACCTCTATCAGTGCCTTCCAATATTTCTACCCAATGCATTTTTCAAAAAGATCGACGGCCTAATTCTACCCTTTATATGGGACAAAAAGCCTCCTAGGATGCGAAAACAGCTCTTGCAGAGGCCCAAACCAGACGGCGGTCTAGCTCTACCAGATTTCAGATTCTATTATTGGGCCGCTAACCTTAGGATCATTCAGTACTGGTTGCAGAGCAGAGTGATACTCCCACCCCCAACTTGGCTGGAGATGGAGGCTGCCTCGTCTACACCGGCATCATTGTCTTCCCTCGCTCACTCCTCTATTACAGGCCCTTACTCCTCCTTCACCAATAATATATGTGTCAAAACAACATTGAAGATCTGGAATCAATTTAGGCGCCACTTTGGGTTTCAAACAACCTCTTCCTTGGCTCCGGTAGCCTCAAACCCAGCTTTTCCCCCATCTATGATTGATGGTGCTTTCTCAACATGGTCTAATCTCGGTATTAAAAGATTCAGAGATCTGTATACTAACAATACATTTAGTACGTTTCAACAATTATCAGCTAAATTTGGTCTCCCCAGACGTCATTTTTTTAGGTTCTTACAAGTCCGGAGTTATGTCCGCAGCATAGATCCAGGATTCCCCAACCTTTCTGGTGGAACACAGTTCGACACATTTCTCACCCCACTTCCTAATCAGAAAGGCACATTGTCAATAATCTATAGTCAAATTTGCTCACTACAAGCCATCTCATTAAACAATATCAAATCCTCTTGGGAGGAGGAACTGGGTGAGGAAATACCTGATGAACTATGGGAAGGGGCACTCAAAAGGGTACATAGCTCTTCTATTTGCGCTCGACACGGCCTCATCCAATGCAAACTCATTCATAGGGCCCACTGGACCAAAGCAAGACTATCAAAAATTTACAAGGATGTGAACCCTAATTGTGTTCGATGTAACCAGTCCCCTGCTAATCATGTGCACATGTTTTGGTGCTGCCCATCTCTTGTTGGTTTCTGGAAAGACATCTTTAACACACTCTCAGAATTAAGCGGTACACAGATCGAGCCAGACCCTCTCATTGCATTATTTGGAGTTTCCTTACCCACAATACAATTGACCAAAATGAATAAGGATGTAATTGCCTTTGTCACGTTGTTAGCGAGACGATTAATTTTACTTAGATGGAAATCCTCTGCAGCCCCTTCTCATGCTCTTTGGATTAAATCTATTTTGAATTGCATAAAGTTGGAGAAAATAAAACAGACACTCAATGGGTCTGTAGACAAATTCTATGCAAAGTGGGCTCCCTTCTTTTCTTATGTTAAAAGAATACATTTCCCTGCAGTTCCAGAGTGATGTATATTTATATATTGGTGATGTAAGAAGCCTGGTATGTGCATATACGACATCTCGGATGTTAAGGATGGTAATAACTGTGCTAGCTGACCTATAACAACTGGATCAAAACATATATTTTTCCTTTTTTTTTGTAAATTTTATTTATTTTATTTTTTATTATTATTATTATTTTTTGTTTGTTTTTTGTTTTATCTTATTTATGTATTTAATGTCTATTTTTTCTTTCATGTCTGTCTCTCTATGTCTTGCTGTATCGTTGTCTTCAAATTGTTGTTCCATATTCATACCAAATAACTTCCAAGTGCAATTATCTACTAAATGCTGGTACTGAAAATTCAATAAACAAAGTATATAAAAAAAATAAATAATAATAATTCATCCAAGTCTAAAGAATGAGAGGGGCAGGGTTAACGGCAGAGAGAGAGAGAGAGAGAGAGAGGGAGAGAGGGGTATACACAGAGAGAAAGACAGACACAGAGAGAGAGAGAGAGAGAGAGAGAGAGAGAGAGAGAGAGAGAGAGAGAGAGAGAGAGAGAGAGAGAGAGAGAGAGATAGTGAGGGGGGGCAGCCAGTGTTAACCCTAAAACTAAACCTAGCTCCTAACCCTAAACCTAATTCTAACACTAATTCTAACCTTAACCCTAGAATTTGGTATTGTGGGGACTAACAGTTTGTCAAATGTTTGTTTGTTTACTATTCTTGAGGGGACTTCTGGTCCCCACAAGTATAGTTAAACACGTCCACACAGACACACACACACAGACACACACACACACACACACACACACACACACACACACACACACACACACACACACACACACACACACACACACACACACACACACAGTGGCCTTAGCAGGAGTTGCAGTGGCCTGAGCAGGAGTTGGTCTCTCTCCAGAGGAGTGCTCTACATAAGGCTGACCTTGGGCTCTGTCTGTCCTGACAGTGAACACAGGGACAGTGTGAGAGGCAGTCAAACAGGTGACCACAATAGTGCCCAAGCTAAACTGATATACACACACTAAAGAGAAAAACACACACGCAAGTGCACACACAAACACACACTGTATAGTGTATGTGTGCAGGTGGGCTGACATGACCTCGTGAGTTGTTATGTCTGGCAGAGCGTTGGCTGTTGTTTATAGTTGAGTATGTTTCTGTCTCCAGTCACCTCTCCTGGACAGCATAGTATGGGGGGAATAGACTCTTGAAGGAGGAGAGGATTGGGGAGGGAGGGAGGGAGGTAGGGAGGGAGGAGAAAGGTAGGAGGAAAGGAGGGAAAACCGTCACCGTCTTAGACTTTTAACCTCACAGATACAAAGCATGGGGCTGTGTCTGAAGGGGTTAGAGGAGCAGAAACACTACCGGAGCAGAAACACTAGAGGGGATGGGGGGGAGGGGGGAGGTAGGAGAGTGAGTGTGGGACTGTGGGAGAGTCAGATGAGAAGAGAATACCTACAGCATCAATAGCAATACCAAAGAGAGACAGATAGGAGAGAGTGGGACACACGACACACACAAAGACATAGCGAGAGTAAGGGAGGAGAGAGAGAGAGAGAGAGAGAGAGAGAGAGAGAGAGAGAGAGAGAGAGAGAGAGAGAGATAGGGGGGGGGAGATGGGGAGAGAGAGAGAGAGGGGGAGAGAAAGAGAGAGAGAGAGAGCGAGTGGGAGAGAGAGAGAGGGGGAGAGAGAGAGGGGGATAGAGAGAGAGAGAGAAAGAGAGAGAGGGGGGAGAGAGAAAGAGAGAGGAGGAGAGAGAGAGAGGGGGAGAGAGAGGGAGAGAGAGAGAGAGAGAGAGAGGGGGAGAGAAAGAGAGAGAGCGAGAGAGAGAGAGAGAGAGCGAGAGAGAGAGAGAGAGATACAGACTCCTTGGTAGAGTAGTAGGGATTAAAGTAGGGAGGGTTCTGTTATGCACCCTTCACACGTAACAGTTAATTCCTGGTAGGCCTGCACTCTCTTTTTTTTTTTTTAGGCCTGCACTCTCTCTTAACTGCACTCTCTTAACTGCACACACACACACACACACACACACACACACACACACACACACACACACACACACAGCTCTTTGAAGCCCGCTGATGACACTGATAAAGTCAGCCCTTGAGAATCCCCCTCTCAGACAGACAGAGAGACAAACAGAGAGAGGTGGATCTGAAGACAGATGGATAGATAGATATCATGAGTGTGCTGTCAGGAAAATAATCTCTCATTCAACGTCAACAAAACAAAGGAGCTGATCATGGACTTCAGGAAACAGCAGAGGGAGCACGCCCTTATCCACATCGACGGGAACGCAGTGGAGAAGGTGAAAAGCTTCAAGTTCATAGGCGTACACATCACTGACGATCTGAAATGGTCCACCCACACAGACAGGAGGCTGAAGATATTGGGTTGGCACCTAAAACCCTCACAAACTTTTACAGATGCACAATTGAGAGCATCCTGTTGGGCTGTATCACTGCTTGGTACGGCAACTGCACCGCCCACAACCGCAGAGCTCTCCAGAGGGTGGTGCGGTCTGCCCAACGCATCACCAGGGGCAAACTACCTGCCCTCCAGGACACCTACATGTCACACACATTATCAAAAAGATAATCAAGGACAATAACCACCCGAGCCACTGCCTGTTCACCCCGCTGTCATCCAGAAGATGAGGTTAGTACAGGTCCATCAAAGCTGGGACTGAGAGACTGAAAAACAGCTTCTATCTCAAGGCCATCAGACTGTTAAATAGCCATCACTAAACGGCTACCACCCGGTTACTCAACCCTGCACCTTGGAGGCTGCTGCCCTATGTGCATAGACTTGAAATCACTAGTCACTTCAATAATGTTTACATATTTTTGCTTTACTCATCTCATATGTTCAGTGAGGGAAAAAAGTATTTGATCACCTGCTGATTTTGTATGTTTGCCCACTGACAAAGAAATGATCAGTCTATAATTTTAATGGTAGGTTTATTTGAACAGTGAGAGACAGAATAACAACAAAATAATCCAGAAAAATGCATGTCAAAAATGTTATAAATTGATTTGCATTTTAATGAGGGAAATAAGTATTTGACCCCCCCCCCAAATCAGAAAGATTTCTGGCTCCCAGGTGTCTTTTATACAGGTAACGAGCTGAGATTAGGAGCACACTCTTAAAGGGAGTGCTCCTAATCTCAGCTTGTTACCTGTATAAAAGACACCTGTCCACAGAAGCAATCAATCAATCAGATTCCAAACTCTCTACCATGGCCAAGACCAAAGAGCTCTCCAAGGATGTCAGGGACAAGATTGTAGACCTACACAAGGCTGGAATGGGCTACAAGACCATCGCTAAGCAGCTTGGTGAGAAGGTGACAACAGTTGGTGCGATTATTCGCAAATGGAAGAAACACAAAATAACTGTCAATCCTCCTCGGCCTTGGGTTTCATGCAAGATCTCACCTCGTGGAGTTGCAATGATCATGAGAACGGTGAGGAATCAGCCCAGAACTACACAGGAGGATCTTGTCAATGATCTCAAGGCAGCTGGGACCATAGTCACCAAGAAAACAATTGGTAACACACTACGCCGTGAAGGACTGAAATCCTGCAGCGCCCGCAAGGTCCACCTGCTCAAGAAAGCACATATACAGGGCCGTCTGAAGTTTGCCAATGAACATCTGAATGATTCAGAGGAGAACTGGGTGAAAGTGTTGTGGTCAGATGAGACCAAAATCAAGCTCTTTGGCATCAACTCAACTCGCCGTGTTTGGAGGAGGAGGAATGCTGCCTATGACCCCAAGAACACCATCCCCACCGTCAAACATGGAGGTGGAAACATTATGCTTTGGGGGTGTTTTTCTGCTAAGGGGACAGGACAACTTCACCGCATCAAAGGGACGATGGACGGGCCCATGTACCATCAAACCTTGGGTGAGAACTTCCTTCCCTCAGCCAGGGCATTGACAATGGGTCGTGGATGAGTATTCCAGCATGACAATGACCCAAAACACACGGCCAAGGCAACAAAGGAGTGGCTCAAGAAGAAGCACATTAAGGTCCTGGAGTGGCCTAGCCAGTCTCCAGACCTTAATCCAATAGAAAATCTCTGGAGGGAGCTGAAGGTTTGAGTTGCCAAACGTCAGGCTCAAAACCTTAATGAATTGGAGAAGATCTGCAAAGAGGAGTGGGACAAAATCCCTCCTGAGATGTGTGCAAACCTGGTGGCCAACTACAAGAAACGCCTGACCTCTGTGATTACCAACAAGGGTTTTGCCACTAAGTACTAAGTCATGTTTGGCAGAGGGGTCAAATACTTATTTCCCTCATTAAAATGCAAATCAATTAATAACATTTTTGACATGTGTTTTTCTGGATTTTGTTGTTGTTATTCTGTCTCTCACTGTTCAAATAAACCTACCATTAAAATTATAGACTGATCATGTCACGCCCTGACTCAGAGGACGCTTATATGTTGAGTCAGGGTGTGTATATTCCTTGTTGTGTTTGGTCATTGTTTGTCGATCTAGTATGTATGGTTCTATGTTGGCCGGTGTGGTTCCCAATCAGAGGCAGCTGTCGTTCGTTGTCTCTGATTGGGGACCATACTTAGGCAGCCTATTGGCACTAGTGGGTTGTGGGATCTTGTTCCGGTTAAGGTATGTTGTGTCGTCTACCTTGGATTTCACGTTTCGTTTCGTTGGTTGTTTTGTCGTTGTGTTTAATAGAGAATAAACATGTACGCATATCACCCTTGGTCTGTCCCGTCATTCAACGAACGTGACAGATCATTTCTTTGTCAGTGGGCAAACGTACAAAATCAGCAGGGGATCAAATACTTTTTTCCCTCACTGTATATACTGTATTCTATTCTACTGTGTTTTAGTCTATGCCACGCCGGCATTGCTCGTCCTAATATTTATATATTTCTTAATTCCATTCTTTTACTTTTAGATTGTGTGTTAAGTGTAAGGTTGTGAATTGTTAGATATTACTGCACTGTTGGAGCTAGAATCACAAGCATTTCGCTACACCCGCAATAACATCTGCTAAACATGTGTATGTGGCAAATATATATATTTGATAGGAGAGAGAAGAGATTTAGAAGAGAGAGAGTGGGACATAACATGGATTGTGAAGAGATCACTCCCCTGTCATATTCCTCTTTAGAGGGATAAGAGTGTTTGCCTTTGTGAGGATACACAGAGCTCAGTGGCGTCACACTCACCTGTCTGATGATGACAGAGATGACAGAGTCACACACCATTCTGATGACATTCTCTCCTCATTGATCACTCACTGTAAAATGGCCCCAATACACAGCCTGTAGCAGGAGACTAAGTATAATGTTGCTATATAGCTAGGCCATTATGTAGAATGCTCTTTGGCGTTCTCATACCAAATGATACAGCAGATGGTTCATGTGTATGTTTCAGTTGTGTGTCAGTTCAGTTGCAACTGAAGAAAAATGTGTATGCTTCTTATACCATATAAAACAGCACTGAACTTGTAATAGGATTCTCTTCTCCACAATGACGCCTATAAAATAATAGTTCTGCCTTGCCTGGGGTTGAATTTACTGCCACAAAATACCTCCCTGGCCGCCAGACGATGTTCTAACAGCACAATCTAAAAGAAACACCTTCTCTCCTTCTCACAGGCAATATTAGGAAGCGTTCCTTTTGTTTTTCCATTCCGATTTCCATTAAAAGTGACATTTCATCTAAATCCAACCCTCGGGGGAAAGCTTCTACAAAGAGCCAAGGAGAAGATGAAGCAATGAGCAAATGTAAAAAGGGAGGGAGAATGAAACACAGATAGAGAGAGTGAGAGAGCGTGTGTGTGTGTGTGTGTGTGTGAGAGGGGTTTTGTGCATGTCTGAATAAGCTTAAGGGAGACAGGGTGTATATTGTACTGTAGTGTGTGTATGTACAGTTGAAGTCGGAAGTTTACATACACCTTAGCCAAATACATTTAAACTCAGTTTTTCACAATTCCTGACATTTAATCATAGTCAAAATTCCCTGTCTTAGGTCTGTTAGGATCACCACTTTATTTTAAGAATGTGAAATGTCTGTGATGAGGTGTGAATGAAGGAGTCAGGCGCAGGAGGTAAAACACCGAAGTCCTGAGTTTATTCCGTTTACATAAATCAAACGCACCCAGCGTCAAAACGAAACTATCACAAGGGAAATATTCCACCTTGGCAATAACACATGGAAGAGTAGCTCAACCGAGCTACTCGCTCTCACAAAGAAACAATCACCCACAAAGACAAGGGGATCAGAGGGAACACTTATACACATACTAATTAGGGGAATGAGCACCAGGTGTGTGTGATTGACAAGACAAGAATTGACAAGTGGAGTGATGAGAATGGGATCGGCAGTAGCTAGTAAGCCGGTGACGACGAACGCCGAAACCTGCCCGAACAAGGAGGGGAGGCAGCCTCGGCGGAAGTCGTGACAATGTCAGAATAATAGTAGAGAGAATGATTTATTTCAGTGTTTTATTTCTTTCATCACATTCCCAGTGGGACAGAAGTTTACATACACTCAATTAGTATTTGGTAGCATTGCCTTTAAATTGTTTAACTTGGGTCAAACGTTTCGGGTAGCCTTCCACAAGCTTCCCACAATAAGTTGGGTGAATTTTGGCCCATTCCTCCTGAACGAGCTGGTGTAACTGAGTCAGGTTTGTAGGCCTCCTTGCTCGCACACACCTTTTCAGTTCTGCCCACACATTTTCTATAGGATTGAGGTCAGGGCTTTGTGATGGCCACTCCAATAGCTTGACTTTGTTGTCCTTAAGCCATTTGCCACAACTTTGGAAGTATGCTTGGGGTCATTGTCTATTTGGAAGACCCATTTGCGACCAAGCTTTAACTTCCTGACTGATGTCTTGAGATGTTGCTTCAATATAGCCACATCATTTTCCTTCCTTCCCATGGTGTTTATACTTGCGTACTATTGTTTGTACAGATGAACGTGGTACCTTCAGGTGTTTGGAAATTGCTCCCAATGATGAACCAGACTTGTGGAGGTCTACAATTGTTTTTCTGAGGTCTTGGCTGATTTCTTTTGATTTTCCCATGATGTCAAGCAAAGAGGCACTGAGTTTGAAGGTAGGCCTTGAAATACATCCACAGGTAAACCTCCAATTGACTCAAATTATATCAATTAGCCTATCAGAAGCTTCTAAAGTCATGACATCATTTTCTGGAATTTTCCAAGCTGTTTAAAGGCACAGTCAACTTAGTGTATGTACATTTCTGACCCACTGGAATTGTGAAACAGTGAATTATAAGTGAAATAATCTGTCTGTAAACAATTGTTGGAAAAATGACTTGTGTCATGCACAAAGTAGATGTCCTAACCGACTTGACAGAACTATAGTTTGTGGAGTGGTTGAAAAAACGAGTTTTAATGACTCCAACCTAAGTGTATGTAAACTTCCGACTTCAACTGTATGTGTGTGTGAGTGTGCATGAGAATGTGTGTGTGTGAGTGTGAGTGTGAGTGTGTGCGTGCGTCCGTGTGTGTGAAAGTGCGTACGTGTATGAAAGTGTGTGCGTGTGTGTGTGTGAAAGTGTGTGCATGTGTGTGTGTGTGTGTGTCCTCTGCTCTGCCCTCAGATCAAGGGAAATGTCATTATTTGTAGCCATTAGTGAGAATAAATGTAATTATGTTTGGAGTCTCTACTCCGCTCTGGCCTGTAATGCATAATTCGTAAAGTCTTCAGCGACTTTCACATTGAACCCTGCCAGGGCTCCCATCTGTTAACACTAGAACTGCCTGGCCTTTCAGCATATAAGTACCCACTAGAGAATGTTGCCGGGCGTCCCTTTTAACATTTGCATCAGATGCATATCAACCTGCAAATTGCGCAAATATGCTTGATAAATAAATGCTTGATAAACTATTGTAAAGGATGAATTGCATGAAGAAATATGAATGGGAATATATACATAAAAAAAAAAATATATATATAGTTATTTGTTTAGATAGAGTCAAGTATATGTTTTGTATAATTCTACATATCCTACAAAAAACGTAGGCCTATAGCCTATTTTCATTTCCCTTACAATAAAACATTACAGTGTAATCCATTTGAGCAATTTTATTTGTAGATTTGATAAGTAATAGTTATAGTTATTAATAAAGTCAAGTTACAGCTTCTTTTGACAAAGTAGAAACGAAAAAGACGATATTAATAATAATATAACCCGCCAGGTGCGCAAGGTGAAATTATTTGCTGTATTCCTAAACAAGAGTACCAGTGCATGAACAATTTTAAAGGATTCATTGCTTAAAGAAATATTCATGACAAGATATAAAAACAGTAATTTGTTGATTGTATAAGACACTGTATTGTGCCCTTATACCCGTGCCTTTACACATCAATCAATTGTGTATTCTCTTTATGCTTGGGGTCCACAGTCAGCACCAGTGGCGATTTTAGCATGTAAATCTTGGTGGGGCAAACTCCCCCCAAAAATGTTTGATGCATGCCAGCAAAGCCACTACACAACACAACACAACATTAAACAATACATTAATTGCACTATAACGGTGACAAATGGTGCCCACAAACTGTTAGGGCTTACATAAAGCTGTCCCAAAACCAGAGCTTTCTTTTCAGCACCTTGGAGTGAATCCTTACCACTGCTAGACCTGGCTATCAGCGGAGCCTTGTCTGGCAGCGACACAGTTCATTCAGCCTCATTTACTCCCTTAAAAAAAAACATAGCTGATATGGCTGACTTGCTTAAACAAATGTGGTTTCTACTGAAAATTGAGCTGTACAAACTATGGCATAAGGGTAAGAAAAGCAGATAAGAGGCAGTCCATAATTTTGATTAAGACATTAATGAGCGAGCTAAGAAGGACGTAGTTAATAAAACTATTTGTTCAGCACTTTTGAAATGTACAGCGACAGAATTCAGAACAAGGGACATTCATACAGTATTCTCCCTGTACACCAAGTCAGAACCGTAGGATAAATTAAGGGGGCATATAAGCAGACAATGAAAGCTCTTACAATATTCAATGATTACATTTCTTTAAAACATGCTATAGGCTACATGTGCACCTCCAAGTCAGAACAGGAGGCTAAATTATGAGGGGGAAAGGGACCAAATTATTAGGGTGAGGCACATGGGCTACTAACAGCTTACTACACAACATACACTTAGTATTACTTTCTTAGCTATAGTATACATATCTCCCTGGCATATTACATCATTTATGCAGCAGCATACAATACCTTTTTGGACAGGAGGTGGCGCGGCGGTCCTTCGTGGGCAAATTTTGTCATCAAACTTTGTCATCAAAGTCTGGTATTCTCTAGATTTATGGTGCTTTCAAGACAACTGGGAACTCTGAAAAAAACAAGGTTGAATCATGACGTCAGGGATCTTCAGATCAGAGCTCTAGAAAGAGGCCAGAGTTCCCCACTTTGAATTCCGAGTTGGATGACCGTTCAAAACTTATTTTCCCAGTCGGAGCTCGTTTTTTTCAGTTCCCAGTTGTCTTGAACTCACTGAAATCTGAGATTTCCCAGTTCTGAGTTTCCAGTTGTTTTGAATGTGGCAGAAGTCATGCTGGATTGACAGCATGGCCAATGTTGAATGTTTATTATTTTAAGCTTGGAAAAGAGACCCTTAAACCCAGACTTGGACCACACACCCACTCCACTGAATAGCAGGCTAGTGATTGCTTTGCAAGGCTTGCAGTTAGCCACTGATTCCTTCCAAACCACTCATTGTTGAATTTGCGATTTCCAACTTGTTGTGTAATGTTTATGTCCAATGGCCGATGAGCACCGATACGTTTTATCTATAATTTATCTTCATATGACAAGGATTGAAAAGGATTTTCCAGTAGATTGTTGACTTGATTCATGATGATGACTGCTTGTCTAGCTAAGATTTTGAAAGTATGACGTTGACATGATCAGTCCAATCAAAGCTATGATAGATATAATGTGATTTGATATAATTTTATCTGTGGCCAATGACCTTGAACCTTCTTGGATGGGCACTTCTAATGTAACGTTATGGCAGCACCCAAGAGGCTTGAATTTTCGAGCTCTACCCGTAGATTTTGCGGTGACATAGTGTCCCCATGAGTGACAGAACACTGAGCCAAACACGGCGCAACTAGAGAACATTACCAACCCCTACGCTCCGTATTTTCTGCTGGCTGCCCCACCACCACAGAAAGTACTTTGGAGCTCAAGAAAGCAAAAAAGAGACCATGCTTGTATGAGGCTTTATTAACTTAATTATTTTTGTTTTACATTGTTTGCAAACTGATATGTGACATGTATTAATGCCAAAATAACATGCAAAACAGGGAACAACAACAACCAAAACGTTTTTTGTTGTTTAGTTTTTTTTAGCTCAACAGGTGGGGCTCAGCCCTGAATGACGGGTTGCCACTGGTCAGCACACAGCTTCGGGACTTTGTGTGAGCAAGACCCACAAACAAATTGGTTGCACTGCACACATTTAGTGTGCACCTTCCGAATTTACATTGTGTCTTATTTGTCCTGAGTGGGAGCTGTGGTGCTTGGGGAAGAGGGAGTGCAGGACCTGCTGCCTTGACGGCTTGCTTGGCGGCTGTAGCTTCTTTCTTAGCGTTCATGTGGTTCTCACAAAGCTCACATGCCAGATCCAGTGGGATGCATGGTGCTGAGGATGCAAACACTCTTATTTATTTTACATCTGTACACCGTGAGTGTTGCTTTACCACTCTCTCTCCATCACTGATGTGGAGTATAGCTCCGCTGGTATGTTGTTTTGCGCAGAGGGGGGCAGCTCCTGCCTTTGTTTGTTCTGAGCAGGCTAGTCTTCTTTGCAATCAACTTGTCTGCCAGGGAAATTGATGTGAAGAAGTTGTCCATGGTCACATTTCTGCCTTTGCCCATGTAAGGCTCCACAAGTCTCAAAACCACATTCTCAGACAGTCGCTCACCCACTGGCCTGGTTTCATCTTTCCCCAGATATGGAAAGCTATTGAGCAAGTACATGGTTAATCTGCTTCTGTTTTGTGCGTGGCACTGTGTGCTGTTTTCGATGGATGGGTGATAGATTAATTATTAATGACTAATTATTACACCCTGAAACTGTGTATAATGTGTTAGAAATGTGTGAGTGTAGGACCAGTAAAGGCTATGGCATTGAGCCACTATTTAGCAATGTGAGTAAGAGTTAGGCCAGACAACAAAGACAACTGAGAAACTAAGATAAAGAGGCCTCCCAATTTAGGGAGGGGAGAAACTGTTATGAAAACATGGTGCAGAATATTGTGAGAACGGCAATAACTGAGTAAAGCAGGGAGTAGGATATGTGTGTGTGTGTGTGTGTGTGTATGTATGTGTGTATGCATGTGTGTATATGTGTGTGTGTGTGAACTGAAGGTCAGTAGAGCAGTTTTAGAGTGGAAAACTACAGCCCACCTACAGAGGGGAGGGATTTCTTTTTGTATGACGTATGAGTATAAAAGATGGACTCTGAAATTGTGATGGCAGAATTCTCAATGAATAAATATCTCTGACTATGCAGACCGGGACTCTGGCCGTTACTTAAATCCCAAAAGACTTACAACCTTTTGGGAGACGCACAGAGAAACTGAAATAGTTTGTTAAATAATTCACATAACAATGGGTCCTGGCCTCTCGGGGCCCTAGGGATCCGGAGGGATGTGGGTGGGATGCCGATCACTGGGATAACGGCTTAACTTGGGATGGGGAGGGGCTTTAGCGGGGGAATTAGTAGAACAATATTTACATGGCTCAAAGAGAAGGAATATAATATCTATTGTTTACAGGAAACTCATTCAACAATTCTAGATGAAGTTGCGTGGAAAAAGGAATGGGGGGGGGTGAAATATTCTTCTCCCATGGGCAAAGAAATTCAAAAGGGGTGATGATATTAATTAATAGTAATTTCGATCCGAATGTGCAAATTGTCCAAATAGATACGCAAGGTAGATGGATTATTTTAAATATGTTATTGGACAATAAACAGATATGGCTCATTAACATTTATGGACCAAATAATGATGATCCACACTTCTTTGACAATATATATAATAAATGATCAACCCTGCAAGCAATTCAAGACAATATTATTATGGTGGGGGATTATAATACTGTTTTAAATAGCTCAATGGACCATAAAATAAATCACACCACAAACAATCACCCACATGCTCTTAAGGAAATCGTGAATGTCATGGATACATTAGAACTAGTAGATATATGGAGGCTTAAATATCCTGATCTAGTGAGATATACATGGCGGAGACTCAATCAAGCTAGTCGTCTTGACTTCTTTCTTATCTCATTCTCGTTGGCACCAAAAGTTTAAAAAGTGTTGATAGGGGACAGAATGCGGTCTGACCATCATATAATTGGCATATACATTACTCTTACTGAATTTCCACGTGGGGCGAGGATATTGGAAATGTAATCAAAGCCTATTGGATGATAATTTATTTTTTAACTAGGACAAAGGAATTTATAACTGACTTTTTCCGACATAACATAGGTACAGCAAAATCCCCTTATTGTATGGGACACCTTTAAATGTGCCTTTAGAGGTCATGCAATTCAGTACTCAAAAGCAATTTAGGTCAAAAGAGTTCATACTAACAAAGGAAATAGAAAGTCTAACAGAACAGATAGATGGCAATAAAAACTGTAACATAGGGCTCAGAATAAATTAGAGGAAAAACAAAAATAAATTGAGAAACTTATTCAAGAAAGATCAAGTGTAATATATTATAAAAATAAAGCAAATTGGATGGAATATGGGGAAAAATGCACCAAATTATTTTTTAATCTTCAACATAGGAATGTTACCAAAAATAATTGAATGAAACTGGTTACAATTGACGGAGTAACCCATGATTCACCAAATTATATTTTGAAGGAGGAAACAAAGTACTTTAAGCATATGTTTTCATTTCAGTCGCCTCCATCTCCTCTAACGGAAGCTAATTGTAGAGATTTTTTTTCTATTGATAGTGTAAAATTAACAGCCATACAGAAAGACTCATGTGAAGGTGAAATTACAGAGGAGGAACTTCTGGATGCAATTAAAGAATTTAAGTCCAGGAAAACTCCAGGGCTGGATGGCATACCAGTCGAGGTATACCAAACCTTTATTGATATACTAAGAGGACCGTTATTAGCCCGTTTTAACCACTCCTATGTAAATAGTAGATTATCTGACACTCAAGAAGAAGGTCTGATCTCATTATTATTGAAACAGGATACAAGTGGAAAATGTAAAGATCCAGTCCATTAAAAAAATTGGAGGCCCCTTACACTTCAGTGTTGTAATGCAAAAATTCTAGCAAAATGTATAGCGCATAGAATTAAAAAGGTATTGTTGGATATTATTCATTCTAATCAGACAGGTTTTTTACATGGAAGATACATTGGAGATAATATAAGGCAAGTATTGGAAACAATAGAACATTATGGAAAATCTGAGAAACCAGGCCTGCTATTCATAGCAGACTTCGAAAAGGCATTTGATAAAGTACGACTGGGGTTTATATATAAATGCCTGGAGCATTTCAATTTTGGTGAATCTCTTATAGAATGGTTCAAAATCATGTATAGTAACCCTAGGTGTAAAATAGTAAATAATGGCTATTTCTCCTAAAGTTTTAAACTGTCAAGAGGAGTGAAACAAGGTTGTCCACTATTGGCATATCTATTTATTGTGGCCATCGAGATGTTAGCTATTAAAATCAGATCCAACAATAATATCAGGGGATTAGAAATCCAGGGCTTAAAAACAAAGGTGTCATTGTACGCTGATAATTCATGTTTTCTTTTAAATCCACAACTAGAATCACTCCACAGCCTCATAGAGTATCTAGATACATTTTCTAATCTCTCTGGATTACAACCAAATTATGACAAATGTACTATGTTACGTATTGGATCAATAAAAAATACAATTTTTACATTACGATGTAGTTTACCAATAAAATGGTCTGATGGTGATGTGGATATACTCGGAATGCATATCCCAAAGGAAATAAATGATCTCACTTCAATAAATTATAATAGAAAGTTAGCAAAAATTGATAAGATCTTGCTACCATGGAAAGGTAAATATCTGTTAATTTGTGGAAAAATCACCCTGATTAACTCTTTAGTATTATCCCAGTTTACCTATTTTCTTATGGTCTTGCCTACGCCTAGCAAACAGTTTTTTAAATTATATGAGAAAAAAATATTCCATTTTATTTGGAACGGCAAGCCAGACAAAATTAAACGGGCCTATCTATATAATGAATATGAATTTGGAGGACAGAAATTATTAAATATTAAAGCATTAGACCTATCACTAAAAGCTTCAGTCTTTCAAAAGTTATACTTAAATCCGAACTGGTTCTCTAGCAAACTAGTAAGATTGTCTCACCCAATGTTCAAGAATGGCCTTTTCCCCTTTATTCAAATTACAACCACTCACTTTCAGTTATTTGAAAAGGAAATCATCTCCCAGATATCACTATTTCTAAAACAAGCCATAGAAAGTTGTTTGCAATTTCAATTTAATCCTCCAGAAACGACAGAACAAATAATGCAACAAATATTGTGGTTAAACTCAAATATACTAATTGACAAAAAAACTTTTTTTTTTGACAACATGTTTAAAAAAGGTATAATTTTGGTAAATGATATCATCCGTAGGACTGGTGGAGTTATGTCGCACATGCAGCTAACTAAAGCATATGGAAATGTCTGCTCTACCCAAAATTACAACCAAATAATTGCAGCCTTACTGCAAAAATGGAAGAGGAAAGTGGAAGGGGGAGAAAGTAAGGAACTTGTATGTCGGCCTTGCATTAAAGAACATAATTGGTTAAGGAAAACTGTGATAAATAAAAAAGTATATCAGTTTCATTTAAGGACCAAAGGATTGACAGCCGTCCCATATAGATTGCAAAATAGTTGGGAAGAGATTTTTGACGTACCGATCCCATGGCATAGTGTTTATGAACTGATACGCAAAACGACACCGGATTCAAAACTTAGAATCTTTCAATTTAAATTATTATATAAAATTCTTGCTACCAATAGAATGTTATTTATATGGGGGATACAATCTTCCCAGCTCTGCAGATTCTGCTGCGAAGAGACAGAATAATTTGTATCATTTGTTTTGGTACTGTCCATTTGTAGCTTGTTTTTGGACACAGGTCCAGGAATGGCTAAAGGATTGCAATATTTACCTGGAGCTAACCCTGCAGATAGCACTACTGGGTGATCTGAAAGGTCATAGTCAATCGATCAATAACATAATAATACTTTTAGCAAAAATGTTTATTTTCAATTCACAATCTGTAGAAACAATGAGAATAGAAAGGTTCAGAACTTTTGTAAGACATCACAGTACAGTTGAAATATATATGGCAAATAGAAATCCTATATGAATGGTGTTAAAAGATAGATGGGAGGTGTTGAATGGAATTGAAGGATGGGACTAATAACAACTAACAACAAACAATAACAAGATAACTAATAATGTAGGCACGCTGTGTCCATAATAAGTGTATAGGTTGTAGGTTGGGAGCTTTTGTGAAGGAGCACAGTTAGAAAGATATGGCATATAGAAGCAAACCGGATGGACATCATGAAAATGATCGGAGAGGTTGAGAGTAGAAGAAGTTCAGGAGAAAGAACAAACAAAATGTAATTATTGTAAAATTGACTGTGTCCATAAAATGTAGATAGTAAGTATAAGCTGGAAGTAGAGGCCTAAGCATTGTTGTTCGCTAGTTTACTCCAAGTAGGGAAAGGGTGGCGGGGTTGGAAAGTAATAAAGGGGAATATATATATATTTTTTAAGGATATGTATGTGTATGTATGTGGGTATGTATGTGTGTGTGTATGTGTGCATATGTGTATGTATATGTGTATATATATAAAAAAAAAAAACATGGGGGATTGGAAGTGATGCAGACAATTACATTGATGGAAGTTACAATCTATCTGCAATATTAAGCTGATCTCCCTTGGATAGAGTCAAAGATATGTTTTGCATTATTCTAAAGGCCTACTGCAACACATAGCATGTTTTCATTTCCCTTACAATATTTTTGATCAGTAATAGAATTACAGTAAATAAAACAGTCCCGTAACAGCTTATTTTTACAAAGTTAAACCTAAAAAATAATGTTAAACCTAATAATAACCTGCAAGGCGCACGGTCAAATTACTAAAATGACCGCCACTGCTGATAAATAGGCATAAAACAAACTCATCATTACACTATTGTTTTCTAAATTAAATCAATCTCTTCACCCTTATCATTCAGTTAGGCCTAATTTAAATTAGATTGTGAAGTAACTTGCACAATTATCACCTATTCCATCCATTTGTCATTCATTCAATGGGCTGGCATCGATTGCTTCGCTGGATAGAGTCAAGGATATGTTTTGCATTATTCTAAAGGCCTACTGCAACATGTAGCATGTTTTTGTTTCCCTTACAATAAATTGGATTAGTAATATAGTTATAGTAAATAAAACAGTCCCATAACAGCTTATTTTTACAAAGCAAAACTTAAAAGAGAATGGTATCAACCCACAAGACGTGCGGTCAAATTATTTGCTGTGATAAATAGGCATAACACAAACTCACCATTACACTATTGTCTTTCTAAATTCAATCAGCCTCTTCACCCTACTTATCATTCAGTTAGGACTATTTTAAATTAAATTGTGAAGTAAGGTGCACAATTATCGCCCATTCATCCATTTGTCATTCATTAAGTGAGGAGAGGCCATTGTCTTGGCTGATTAAGTTAGGAATAGGCTCTAAATACTTAAAAAATTCTGACAAATGAGCAGTGTAAAATACAAACATTTAGAAAAAGCAGGCAGGACATAGCTTTTTTCTTTGCAGATTTGTTTTATTTACAAAATCAAAACGTCAGTGGCTGTTGGCCTATGGCGGTTCTAGTGTTAACCGTTTGCGGTGTGGCCTCTTTGATCGCACAGTCATTATGCTGTGTGTTCTGTAGGCCTCAAAGCTGTCCCTATTCCCTACATAGTGCACTACATTTGTGACGCTCTGTGTGGCTCTGTGACCTGTGAGGCTCTGCCTAACAGTAGTGTACTATTTAGAGAACAGGGTGCCATTTTGGACACATACCATGTGTTTCTCTGCTGTGGTACAGGACTAGGGATCTGATACTGCTGTAGAGGTTGGGGTTCAGACACAACGTGACACAACCAAACATGCTTTTGTTAGCATAGGAAGCATGGCTAACCCCAGTGCTAAGCCTCATACAAACACTCCAAGTCAAGAGGTGACACTGTGGAGACTTGAGTGAGAGTGATGGCTCCACAATGTTCTGGAGGGAAACTATTTAAGTTGACCTTTCAGGGAGAGAGTGACGCAAACACACTCACTCATGCACGCACCTGCAGGCTGACAACCTGCTGTAAAAAAATGTTTTCACAATCAACAAACTGTTAGCAGATGAGAGAGAATCATCTATGACTCAACCCAGGAATATCAATATCCTCGCTCAGGAATCAGGGAGAGAAAGATCGAAGGAGGAGGAAGATGGAGAGATAGAGAGAGAAATAGGAAGAGAGGAAATGAATGCGGTATACAGAGTAGAGGTCAGACTGACAACACAGAAACTCTTACCTGCTTTGAAAGGCAGGATGGGTGAAGCATGGTAAACATGAAAAAGAGAAGAGAAGCAAACAATTAGTCACACTTCATAGAAAAACACAATGGATAGATACATTTACAGCTGCTATACATTCAAAAATAAAAACATACCCACTGGGCACAGACATCAATTAAATGTCTATTCCACGTTGGTTCAACATAATTTCATTGAAATGACATGGAAACAATGTTGATTCAACCAGTGTGTACCCATTGGGTATGGAGTACATTTCTATAGAAATAGTGAACTGGACTGAATTGAATGTCCCCGACTCTAGATTGAATTGAATGTCTCCGACTCTCCACCTCCGCCTCCCACTCTGTAGTTAGACGATGACTGTGCTTCCATGGTGAAGGGAGATGAGGGGGGAAGAGAAGGCTGCTGTGACTCATACGGTTTACTACACACACACACACACACACACACACACACACACACACACACACACACACACACAGCCCTATGTACTGGACTGAGATCAGGTCTGTCTATGTGATTGTATAGAGCTGAGACTGGGGACAAGGGAGAAGATCTGTACTGGGGACAGAATTCCCTGCATCACTCTACAGAGGCCAGACTGGATAGATGGAGGTGGAACAATACAGCACGTCTGCACTCTCGCTTTCTTACTTTCTTTCTTTCTCTCTCTCTTTCTGTCTCCATCTCCTCCCTCTTGATTGTAACCTTTCTAATCCACTCTCAATGTTCGTCACATCCTACTCTACAACGGATGCAACAGCAGAGAAGAAGGATGAATAGGGCAACATAATGAACTAGAATGATGGACGGTTGATAGAGGTAGATTCATGTAAGGAGGGAGCTAGACATAGGCCAACTGCATGACATTGGATAATCATCATCATCAGCTAGGAGTTTAAGCCAGATAGTTTTGCTGCAGTGTGAGACAGTCTGTTCTAACTGTGGCTTGGTAAGTAATGAGAGAGCTGTTTTGTCTTCATTTATCAGATGTTCTTTTGTTTTCACCACAGTGTTACATGATCTATCTGTACATTTGAGGCAAACAGACTGAGACTGCTGCTGTGACTGACTAATAACGTATCCCCTCCAAATGTCAGCTAATTGAATAGGCCTTGACATGCCATCTCACATTCTCCTTTTTTTCTCTGTCTCTCTGTCTATGTCCCCCCCTCTCTTTCTCTGTCTCTGTCCCCACCTCTCTCTTTCTCTGTCTCTGACCCCCTCTCTTTCTCTCTCTGTCCCCACCTCTCTCTTTCTCTCTCTCTGTCCCCCCTCTCTTTCTCTGTCTCTGTCCCCACCTCTCTCTTTCTATGTCTCTGTCTCCCCCTCTTTCTCTGTCTCTGTCCCCACCTCTCTCTTTCTCTGTCTCTGTCTCCTCTCTCTTTCTCTGTCTCTGTCCCCACCTCTCTCTTTCTCTGTCTCTGTCCCCCCTCTCTTTCTATGTCTCTGTCCCCCACTCTCTTTCTCTGTCTCTGTCCCCCCCTCTCTTTCTCTGTCTCTGTCCCCCCTCTCTTTCTCGGTCTCTGTCCCCCCCCTCTCTTTCCCTGTCTCTGTCCCCCCTCTCTTTCTCTGTCTCTGTCCCCACCTCTCCCTTTCTCTGTCTCTGTCCCCACCTCTCTCTTTCTCTGTCTCTGTCCCCCCTCTCTTTCTCTGTCTCTGTCCCCCCTCTCTTTCTCTGTCTCTGTCCCCACCTCTCCCTTTCTCTGTCTCTGTCCCCACCTCTCTCTTTCTCTGTCTCTGTCCCCCCTCTCTTTCTCTGTCTCTGTCCCCCCTCTCTTTCTCTGTCTCTGTCCCCCCTCTCTTTCTCTGTCTCTGTCCCCACCTCTCCCTTTCTCTGTCTCTGTCCCCACCTCTCTCTTTCTCTGTCTCTGTCCCCCCCTCTCTTTCTCTGTCTATGTCCCCCCTCTCTTTCTCTGTCTATGTCCCCCCTCTCTTTCTCTGTATATGTCCCCCCTCTCTGTCTCTGTCCCCACCTCTCCCTTTCTCTGTCTCTGTCCCCCCCTCTCTTTCTCTGTCTATGTCCCCCCTCTCTTTCTCTGTCTATGTCCCCCCTCTCTGTCTCTGTCCCCACCTCTCCCTTTCTCTGTCTCTGTCCCCACCTCTCTCTTTCTCTGTCTCTGTCCCCCCCTCTCTTTCTTTGTCTATGTCCCCCCTATCTTTCTCTGTCTCTGTCCCCACCTCTCTCTTTATCTGTCTCTGTCCCCCCTCTCTATCTCTGTCTGTTCCCCTTTTCTCTCTTTTTTGTCTCTCAAATAATAGCTGATGTGTGTCATAGTATTAATGTGTGTAGTGTTGGATGTAGGTATTGTGGGGTGTAGGTATTTTGGGATGTAGGTATTGTTGGATGTAGGTATTGTGGAATGTAGTTATTGTGGGACGTAGGTAGTGTTGGATGTAGGTATTGTGGAATGTAGTTATTGTGGGACGTAGGTAGTGTTGGTTGTAAGTAGTGTTGGTTGTAAGCATTGTGGGATGTAGGTATTGTGGGATGTAGGTATTGTGGGATGTAGGTTGTGTTGGATGTAGGTATTGTGGGGTGTGGGTATTGTGGGATGTAGGTATTGTGGAATGTAGGTATTGTGGGATGTGGGTATTGTGGGATGTGGGTATTGTGGGATGTGGGTATTGTGGGATGAAGGTATTGTGGAATGTAGGTATTGTGGGATGAAGGTATTGTGGGATGTGGGTATTGTGGAATGTAGTTATTGTGGGACGTAGGTAGTGTTGGATTAAGGTATTGTGGGATGTAGATATTGTGGGATGAAGGTATTGTGGAATGTGGGTATTGTGGGATGTGGGTATTGTGGGATGTGGGTATTGTGGGATGTGGGTATTGTGGGATTGTCACGCCCTGGCTCTGGGGACACTGTTATGTTGAGCCAGGGTGTGTAATTCTATGTTTGTATTTCTATGTTGGCCTGAGTGACTCCCAATCAGAGGCAACGAGTGTCAGCTGGTTGTCTCTGATTGGGAGCCATATTTTACTGTCTGTCTTTCACTTTGTGTTTGTGGTTTCTTGTTCTTATTTGGTTTGTTTATGTAACCAGAGACATCACGTTTTCGTCTGTTATTTTGATCGTGTGATCATACCCTAATAAATAGAAATATGTTCACCTTCAACGCTGCGCATTGGTCCTCCTCCTTAGACGAGCGTGACAGGGATGAAGGTATTGTGGAATGTAGGTATTGTGGGATGAAGGTATTGTGGAATGTAGGTATTGTGGGATGAAGGTATTGTGGGATGTGGGTCGTGTTTGATGTAGGTAGTGTTGGTTGTGAGTATTGTGGAATGTAGGTAGTGTTGGATGTACCCGAGCCGACAAGTTAAAATATATGTTGTTGTGCCCTTGAGCAAGGCATTTAACCTTTATTTTGCGGCGTACTACTACGTCTGACCCTGTAAAACAACCCATTTCACTGCACCTATCCGGTGTATGTGACAATATATAATATTTTTTATGAGACTAGGAGACTAATTCCCTTCTCAACCCAACATAGAGCCTCTCTGGGGAACTGGCATAAACCGTCAGTAGGCCTACCACTGGCTGGGTCAACAGCCTCCCCAGGACACATAAACCATCAGTAGGCCTACCACTGGCTGGGTCAACAGCCTCCCCAGGACACATAAACCATCAGTAGGCCTACCACTGGCTGGGTCAACAGCCTCCCCAGGACACATAAACCATCAGTAGGCCTACCACTGGCTGGGTCAACAGCCTCCCCAGGACACATAAACCATTAGTAGGCCTACCACTGGCTGGGTCAACAGCCTCCCCAGGACACATAAACCATCAGTAGGCCTACCACTGGCTGGGTCAACAGCCTCCCCAGGACACATAAACCATCAGTAGGCCTACCACTGGCTGGGTCAACAGCCTCCCCAGGACACCACACACACACCCTATTTAATCCAATAAACTCAATCTACTCTCTATTTCACCACATCCTCTCCAACACAGCCAAATCAAAGCCCACATTCTCCTCTGTCTGCACACATTACATCTGAAAAAGGAGTAATTATATATAATTACAGTATTTCCAACTGTAAATAATCATGATCCTTCAGCCACTGCTTTCATCTCCCTAGGATATCTAATGTTTACGCCCTCAAGAACACCATACAACACATCTTAAAAAGCCAGGGAGGAATAGGGAAGAGAGCTAAGGGATAGTCTGAGAAGAGAGGAAGGAAGGAAGGAAGGAAGGAAGGAAGGAAGGAAGGAAGGAAGGAAGGAAGGAAGGAAGGAAGGAAGGAAGGAAGGAAGGAAGGAAGGAAGGAAGGAAGGAAGGAAGGAAGGAAGGAAGGAAGGAAGGAAGGAAGGAAGGAAGGGTATGGAGAGAAGGAAGAAGTATAAAAGTGGAGTGTCACTGAGGCCAAAATGCAGGTCGTCAGGGGCATCCTGGTCAGCGGTTAAATTCAGGAGTGTTGAGGGTTACACTAATTAAGTGTGGAAAGTAATTCACTTAATAATTCAGCCACAGCTTCAATTATTCATTCAAAGCCTACATGCATCTGTCCTCTCTGCACAGGGGGCATGAAGGTTGACGCACACACAGTTAACTGTGATACCTAAACACGCTCACAGTCCAGATTAAAAGTGTCTCTGCAAATTTGAGTGGATTTACATGAATGTGAAATTACAAAAACAAATCTTTGCTCAATATATTCACCTTTATTTGATTGCATTAGAGAAGAGCAATCCCCCTTCATTTATCTTCCTCTCCTCTATCTCACTTCTTCATCCCCCTCTTCCTCTCCACTCTCTCTCTCTCTCTCTCACACACTGTCTCTCTCTCTCTCTCTCTTCCTCCCGCACCTCTATCTCCCATTTATTCCCCCCATCCAATCCCTACTTGCTTCCTCTCCCTCTCCTCTATCTCCACATTTTCATCCCTCTCTCTTCCCTCTCTGTTCCTCTCCCTCTCTCTCCCTCTCTGTTCCTCTCCCTCTCTCTCCCTCTCTGTTCCTCTCCCTCTCTCTCCCCACCATGTTGCCTTGGATAAGTAATGTAATCTAGGGAAGGTAACTTCTCTTAACCAGGGCAATCATATTAAGACGTAATGGGATATATAAAATCAAGAGCTGATAGGCAATGATTAATCAACTGCTGAAATGCAGTGGGGTAAAATCAGTTTAGACTGAATTAATCCCCCACCGACGACTGCTCTTCTCCTCTGGGCAATTTACTGAGAAAATACAATTATAGCCTATGAGTTACACCTCGCTGCTTCACCTCACTTCTGGGTTCCTCTGCTGTGGTACAATGGTGGGGTGCGCGTGTGCGTGCATGCGTGGGTGTGTGTGTGTGTGTGTGTAGAAGACACTGAGTAGCAACTCAGTGCTGACATGATTAAAGAAGTGCTGCATCCAATGAAAGGAGTTGTACTGTAATACATATGTGAGTCAAGGTTATCTGATGCAGTAGATTGAACCTAATTTAGTCTTGGTCAATTTGGAGAACAGCCTTTTATATTCCTATGTGATAGCTCTGGCGTTGGCCATGTAATAGACTGGGCATAGACAATTAGTCTGACCTCCCTCTGCCCTTACACTACAGAGGAGAGAATGATAGAGGGGCTGTAAAAAAGAGAGTAAGACTGAGAAAAAGCCTATGCTGTATAACGTGTGAGAAGTTGTGACTCACTTTTCACTGTTTCTACAACCACTGCCTGTAGACTGAATCTTACACAGCAACTGTTGAAGAGATGGAGGAATTCCCCCCCCCCCAAGACACACACAAACACCCCCCATCACCAAACACCCTCCTTAGCCCTCCTCTCTCTCTCCCCAGCCTGTGCAGCAGAGCAGAGCAGAGCAGGGTAAAACGCAGAGATGTGTTCCTTTAAGGCCTGCTGGGGAACGGGTCAGCCGGGCAGAGCTTGGCCTGAGGTGGGGCTTGGTGGGTCTTTGATCCCAGCACTTCTCTGTGTGTGTGTGTGTGTGTATGTGTGTGTGTGTGTTTGTCAAATCCAATTTTATTTGTCACATGCGCCAAAACCAACTGGTGTAAACTTTACCGTGAAATGCTTGCTCACGAGCCCTTCCCAACAATGCAGAGTTTAAAAAATAAAATAAAATACACAAAAATGGAGCTATATACAGGGAGTACCAGTACCAGATCAATGTGGAGCTATATACAGGGAGTACCAGTACCAGATCAATGTGGAGCTATATACAGGGAGTACCAGTACCAGATCAATGTGGAGCTATATACAGGGAGTACCAGTACCAGATCAATGTGGAGCTATATACAGGGAGTACCAGTACCAGATCAATGTGGAGCTATATACAGGGAGTACCAGTACCAGATCAATGTGGAGCTATATACAGGGAGTACCAGTACCAGATCAATGTGGAGCTATATACAGGGAGTACCAGTACCAGATCAATGTGGAGCTATATACAGGGAGTACGAGTACCAGATCAATGTGGAGCTATATACAGGGAGTACCAGTACCAGATCAATGTGGAGCTATATACAGGGAGTACCAGTACCAGATCAATGTGGAGCTATATACAGGGAGTACCAGTACCAGATCAATGTGGAGCTATATACAGGGAGTACCAGTACCAGATCAATGTGCAGAGGCACAAGTTATTTGAGGTAGATACTGTATGTGCATGAAGGCAGGGTAAAGTGACTAGGCATCAGGATAGATAATAATAATAATAAAATAAAGAACAGAGCAGCAGCAAACGATGAGTGTAAAAGTGGGTGTGTGTATGAGTGTGTGTGTGTAGTATGTATGTGTGTTTGTGTTGTGTCGGTCTGCGCTGTGTGTGTGTGTGCGTGTGTGTGTGTGTGTGTGTGCATATGTAGTGTATGTGAATGTGTGTGGGTTTTGTGTGGGAGTGTCAATGTGGTGTGTATATGGTTTGTATATGGGTCTTTCTATAAATAAAGGGGTCAATGGGTGACATCAGGGTAAACATTTCAAAATGGTTTGATATACATTTAAATGTTGAGAGAATATAACATATATTTTGATTTGTTTAACGCGTTTTTGGTTACTATATATTTCCATATATGTTATTTCTTAGTTTTGATATCTTCACTACTTTTATACAATGAAAAAAATAGTAAAAATAAAGAAAAACCCTTGAATGAGTAGGTGTGTCCAAACTTTTGACTGGTAGTGTATGTGCCCATGAAAACTGTTTTCACACCGTAACATAGGGAGATACGAAATGTACAAGGTTAAAGTATACTTCCGAGATCTCCATACAAAAAAAGCCTGACAGCAATATCCAGGAATTTCACAGGATCAAGGTCAATGTGTTAAATGCTTAGTATATGATATAACAACAAACAACAGTATCATAAATGTAAGGAAAGAAAGGTAGTGATTTATGTCACACAATTTTTGCCAAATCTGTGAAGACTCCAAGCATGGATTTAAACATCTCATTAATTATGTGTATGTTCCCCCTTTATATCTTAATGTATTCCCATTAAGAAAAAAAAAGTTATTATTAATGACTTTTTAACAGCTCCAAACAGTTGTCCGCTATAAGAAATGCTCTCTGGTAACCTAGTTTATAGAAAGACCCATAAAGTCTAGTGAGTGTTTGTAGGCTCATTGCAAGATAGAGTCAGTGCAGATAGTTCGGGTACCATTCATTGACTATTTAGCAGTCTAATGGCTTGGGGGTAGAAGCTGTCAAGGGAGCCTGTTGGTCCGAGAGCCGATGCTCCAGTACCGTTTGCCGGACAGTGGCAGAGTGAACAGTCTATGGCTTAGGTGGCTAGAGTCTTTGGCAATTTTTAGGGCCTTCTTCTGACACCGCCTGATATAGAGGTCCTGGATGGCAGGGAGCTTGGTCCCAGTGATACTGAGCCGTTCACACCACCCTCTGTCATGCTTTGCAGTCAAGGGCAGTGCATTTGCCATACCAAGTGGTGATGCAGCCAGTCAAGATGCTCTCGATGGTGCAGCTGTAGAACCGTTTGAGGATCCAAGGGGCCATGCCAAACCTTTTCAGTCTACTGAGGGGAAAGAGGCGCTGCCGTGCCCTCTTCACGACGGTGCGGGTGTGTGTGGACCACGTTAGGTCCTTAGTGATGTGGACACCAAGGAACTTGAGCTCTCAACCCGCTCCACAACAGTCCTGTTGATGTGGATGGGGTTGTGCTCTCCCCTCTTTCTCCTATAGTCCACGATCAGATCCTTGGTCTTACTGACATTGAAGGAGAGATTGTTGTCCTGGCACCATCCTGCTAAGTCTCTGACCTCCTGCTAAGTCTCTGACTCATAGCCAACAGCCCTACCACCGTCGTGTCGTCAGCAAATTGGATGATGGTGTTGGAGTCGTGCATGACCACACAGTCGTTGGTGAACAGGGAGTACAGGGGGGACTAAGCACACACCCCTGAGGGGCCCCCGTGTTGAGGGTCAGTATCCAGTTGCAGAGGGAGGGGTTCAGTCCCAGTGTCCCTAGCTTAGTGATGAGCTTGGAGGGGACTATGGTGTTGAATGCTGAGCTGTAGTTTATTAATTGCATTCTCACATAGTTATTTCCCCTCTTGTTCAGGTGGGAGAGGTCAGTGTGAAGTGCAACTGAGATTGCATAATCTGTGGATCTTTTTGGGGCGGTATGTGAATTGGAGTGGGTCTAGGGTATCTGGGATGATGATGTTGATGTGTGTCATATGATTTGATTTATTAGGTTCCCCATTAGCCGACGCCAATGGTGACAGCTAGTCTTACTGGGGTCCGACACATTTCGAAAAATACATTACAGACAAGACTTAACAATTTACATATATTTAAAAACATTAACATGTAGTGTGCATCTATCAGTTACACATACAGTGGGGAGAACAAGTATTTGATACACTGCCGATTTTGCAGGTTTTCCTACTTACAAAGCATGTAGAGGTCTGTAAGTTTTATCATAGCTACACTTACACTGTGAGAGACGGAATCTAAAACAAAAATCCAGAAAATCACATTGTATGATTTTTAAGTAATTAATTTGCATTTTATTGCATGACATAAGTATTTGATCACCAACCAACCAGTAAGAATTCCGGCTCTCACAGACCTGTTCGTTTTTCTTTAAGAAGCCCTCCTGTTCTCCACTCATTACCTGTATTAACTGCACCTGTTTGAACTAGTTACCTGTATAAAAGACACCTGTCCACACACTCAATCAAACAGACTCCAACCTCTCCACAATGGCCAAGACCAGAGAGCTGTGTAAGGACATCAGGGATAAAATTGTAGACCTGCACAAGGCTGGGATGGGCTACAGGGCAATAGGCAAGCAGCTTGGTGAGAAGGTAACAACTCTTGGTGCAATTATTAGAAAATGGAAGTAGTTCAAGATGACGGTCAATCACCCTCGGTCTGGGGCTCCATGCAAGATTTCACCTCGTGGGGCATCAATGATCATGAGGAAGGTGAGGGATCAGCCCAGAACTACACGGCAAGACCTGGTCAATGACCTGAAGAGAGCTGGGACCACAGTCTCAAAGAAAACCATTAGTAACACACTACGCCGTCATGGATTAAAATCCTGCAGCGCACGCAAGGTCCCCCTGCTCAAGCCAGCGCATGTCCAGGCCCGTCTGAAGTTTGCCAATGACCATCTGGATGATCCAGAGGAGAAATGGGAGAAGGTCATGTGGTCTGATGAGACAAAAATAGAGCTTTTTGGTCTAAACTCCACTCGCCGTGTTTGGAGGAAGAAGAAGGATGAGTACAACCCCAAGAACACCATCCCAACCGTGAAGCATGGTGGTGGAAACATCATTCTTTGGGGATGCTTTTCTGCAAAGGGGACAGGACGACTGCACCGTATTGAGGGGAGGATGGATGGGGCCATGTATCGCAAGATCTTGGCCAACAACCTCCTTCCCTCAGTAAGAGCATTGAAGATGGGTCGTGGCTGGGTCTTCCAGCATGACAACCACCCAAAACACACAGCCAGGGCAACTAAGGAGTGGCTCCGTTAGAAGCATCTCAAGGTCCTGGAGTGGCCTAGCCAGTCTCCAGACCTGAAACCAATAGAAAATCTTTGGAGGGAGCTGAAAGTCCGTATTGCCCAGCGACAGCCCCGAAACCTGAAGGATCTGGAGAAGGTCTGTATGGAGGAGTGGGCCAAAATCCCTGCTGCAGTGTGTGCAAACCTGGTCAAGACCTACAGGAAACGTATGATCTCTGTAATTGCAAACAAAGGTTTCTGTACCAAATATTAAGTTCTGCTTTTCTGATGTATCAAATACTTATGTCATGCAATAACATGCAAATGAATTACTTAAAAATCATACAATGTGATTTTCTGGATTTTTGTTTTAGATTCCGTCTCTCACAGTTGAAGTGTACCTATGATAAAAATTACAGACCTCTACATGCTTTGTAAGTAGGAAAACCTGCAAAATCGGCAGTGTATCAAATACTTGTTCTCCCCACTGTACATGTCAGTACATACCCACAACAAGTAGGTCACATGGGCGAGAGTTGTTGTTTATTTTTTGTTTATTTTACCTTTATTTAACTAGGCAAGTCAGTTAAGAACAAATTCTTATTTACAATGACGGCCTACACCGGCCAAACCCGGACGACGCTGGGCCAATTGTGCGCCGCCCTATGGGACTCCCAATCACGGCCGGTTGTGATACAGCCTGGAATCGAACCAGGGGGTCTGTAGTGACGCCTCAAGCACTGAGATGCAGTGCCTTAGACTGCTGCGCCACTCGGGAGCCTACTTGTGCCGCGAGGTGTTGCTTTATTTGTTGTTTTGAAACCAGGTTTCCTGTTCACTTGCGCTATATGAGATGGAAGGGAGTTCCATGCACTCATGGCTCTGTATAATACCGTATGTTTCCTTGAATTTGTCTTGGACGTGGGGACTGTGAAAAGACCCCTGGTGACATGTCTGGTGGGGTAAGTGTGTGTGTCAGTGCTTTGTGTAAGTTGACTACGCAAACAATTTGGAATTGCCAACACATTAACACACTCTGTTCTGGGCCAGCTGCAGCTTAACTAGGACTTGCTTTGCAGAACTTGACCATATGACTGGACAACAATCATGATCAGCCTTTCAAAGCACTTCAGAATTACATATGTGAGTGCTACAGGCCAATAGTAATTTAGGGAGGTTACCTTGGAGCTCTTGGGAACAAGGACAATGGTGGTCAGCTTGAGACATGTTGGGATTACAGACTGGGACAAGGATAGATAGAAAATGTCTCTGATGACACTTGCCAGCTGGTCTGCGCTTGCTTTGAGAACGTGCCCTGGTATTCCGTCTGTGATTGTTAACCTTTTTTAAAGTTTTGCCACACAGAGCGAGATCACACAGTCATCTGGAAAAACAGGGGCTTCACGCAAGACACAGTGTTATATTCCTCAAAGGGAGCATAAAAGGGATTTAGCTCGTTTGGGAGTTCTGCATCGCGGGGCAACTCATGGCTGGGTTTCCCTTTGTAATCCATTGTCATCTACAGGCCCTGACATAAACGACGAGCATCCGAGCCAGTGTAATAGGATTCCACCTTCCTCATATATTGTCCTTTCTCATATGCGTCGATGTCCGTGTCCTGCTCCTTTTAAGTCTCCCTGCGTTAAAGTCTCCGCCCACCAGAAACGCTGCCTCTGGGTGAGAGGTTTCTTGTTTGTTTATGGCCCCATACAGTTCATTGAGTGCCAGAGTATGGTGTAGGTTTGGGGAGGGTTGAAAACAGCTGTGATAATTACGGATGAGAACTCTCTTGGTAGGTAAAAGGGTCTGCAGCTAACCATGAGGTATTCTATATCAGGTGAACAAAAGCTCGAGATTTCCTTCACACTTGAAGCAGCACACCAGTTGTTATTCATGAAAAAACACACTGCACCTCCTTTCGTCTTCTCCGAAGCCGCTGTAAGATCCTGCCGCTGCACGAATCCACCGAGTACTACGTGCATAGCGTCATCATCCAGTCACGTTTCAGTAAGACATACTGTATAATATTGCAGCTGTTCAAGTCTCTCTGATAGTAGACTTTTGAACGAAGCTCATCCATCTTATTCTCGAGTGACTGGACATTTGCCAATAGAATGGAGTGGAGCGCCGTTTGGTTTTCTCTTTGCCTCAATTTCACCAGGACTCCACCTCGTCTCCCTCGTCTACGCCTGCAGCGTTTTGGTAGCCAATGGAACAAAGGAATTGGGTCCGGTATGAACAATGGACCAGCTGAGTCGGCGTTGAAGTCCTATTTGATGTCAAAATCAAGGTTAGTAACTGTCGATCTGATGTCCAGAAGTGCTTGGCGGTCATATGTGATAATAGTATACTGCTCAAAAAAATAAAGGGAACACTTAAACAACACAATGTAACTCCAAGTCAATCACACTTCTGTGAAATCAAACTGTCCACTTAGGAAGCAACACTGATTGACAATACATTTCACATGCTGTTGTGCAAATGGAATAGACAACAGGTGGACATTATAGGCAATTAGCAAGACACCCCAAATAAAGGAATGGTTCTGCAGGTGGTGACAACAGACCACTTCTCAGTTCCTATGCTTCCTGGCTGATGTTTTGGTCACCTTTGAATGCTGGCGGTGCTTTCACTCTAGTGGTAGCAAGAGACGGAGTCTACAACCCACACAAGTGGCTCAGGTAGTGCAGCTCATCCAGGATGGCACATCAATGCGAGCTGTGGCAAGAAGGTTTGCTGTGTCTGTCAGCGTAGTGTCCAGAGCATGGAGGTGCTACCAGGAGACAGGCCAGTACATCAGGAGACGTGGAGGAGGCCGTAGGAGGGCAACAACCCAGCAGCAGGACCGCTACCTCCGCCTTTGTGCAAGGAGGAGCAGGAGGAGCACTGCCAGAGCCCTGCAAATTGACCTCCAGCAGGCCACAAATGTGCATGTGTCTGCTCAAACGGTCAGAAACAGACTCCATGTGGGTGGTATGAGGGCCCGACGTCCACAGGTGGGGGTTGTGCTTACAGCCCAACACCGTGCAGGACATTTGGCATTTGCCAGAGAACACCAAGATTGGCAAATTCGCCACTGGCTCCCTGTGCTCTTCACAGATGAAAGCAGGTTCACACTGAGCACATGTGACAGACGTGACAGTCTGGAGACGCCGTGGAGAACGTTCTGCTGCCTGCAACATCCTCTAGCATGACCGGTTTGGCGGTGGGTCAGTCATGGTGTGGGGTGGCATTTCTTTGGGGTGCCGCACAGCCCTCCATGTGCTCGCCAGAGGTAGCCTGACTGCCATTAGGTACCGAGATGAGATCCTCAGACCCCTTGTGAGACCATATGCTGGTGTGGTTGGCCCTGGGTTCCTCCTAATGCAAGACAATGCTAGACCTCATGTGGCTGGAGTGTGTCAGCAGTTCCTGCAAGAGGAAGGCATTGATGCTATGGACTGGCCCGCCCTTTCCCCAGACCTGAATCCAATTGAGCACATCTGGGACATCATGTCTCGCTCCATCCACCAACGCCACGTTGCACCACAGACTGTCCAGGAGTTGGCGGATGCTTTAGTCCAGGTCTGGGAGGAGATCCCTCAGGAGACCATCCGCCACCTCATCAGGAGCATGCCCAGGCGTTGTAGGGAGGTCATACAGGCACGTGGAGGCCACACACACTACTGAGCCTCATTTTGACTTGTTTTAAGGACATTACATCAAAGTTGGATCAGCCTGTAGTGTGGTTTTCCACTTTAATTTTGAGGGTGACTCCAAATCCAGACCTCCATGGGTTGATAAATTTGATTTCCATTGATAATTTTTGTGTGATTTTGTTGTCAGCACATTCAACTATGTAAAGAAAAAAGTATTTAATAAGATTATTTCATTCATCCAGATCTAGGATGTGTTATTTTAGTGTTCCCTTTATTTTTTTGAGCAGTGTATAAACGTTCTGTACAAAAAAAGTAAAGATAAACACAAAAAAAGTCACTATATAATAAAAGTTGGGTTGGAACTCGTAAGATGTCGCCCTTCTCCGTTGGCGCCATCTTGTGAGTGTGTGTGATTGTGTGTGTGTGTGCACGCGTGCACGTGTGTGTGTAAACTGTAGACTTCAGAGGAGTTACACTGCTGGAGGTCTAGCTGGTTAATGGTATTAGGTCCCCAAGAAGCCCCCAGAAGACAACCAATTCCCACTGAAGTTCCACTGAGACATAGCCTTTAAAGCAGCCTTTAAAACAGCCGCTAAAACATAGCTGTAAAAGCAGCCTTTAAAACATCACTATACAACCAGGCTCTCCAGCAGCCTCATACACTGTAATGGTCCTGTCACCATGTCAGTGCTAAAGCAACAGTGATTTTAATTGCGTAGAAGCACTAAGTAAAAAGCAAGCCAACTCTCCTCTGCTGTTTGTATCAAATCGGTAATGTTTCTCATGTTATCCACATGGGGGGCATCCCATCCACATGCATTAGAATAGCGCAGGCTGATAAGCAGGCTGTAGAGAAAGCACTGGGCTAATTACAGGGAGGAGGACAGGCAGACAGACAGGCAGACAGACAAATAGACACTCATCTCTTCTGATATTCTGAGTTTTGCCTCTGCAGAATTAAATTAAATGAATATCTCCACTGACTCTCTCGCCGCTTATTGAGAGTCTTGAGGACCTGTGGTGCTTGCGTGTGTGTGTGTTTGTGTGCGTGTGTGTGTGTGTGTGTGCGTGTGTGTGCGTGTGTGTGTGTGTGTGTGTACAGCATGTGTTTGTAATCATTCTGTCATTCCTGCTCTCTTCCCCCCAGATGCCCACTGTGAGCACTGATCCTCTAACAGAGACAAATAGAACCCCTGTTAAGTGGTCACAAAAGTGTGTGTGTGTGTGTTTCTTTGTGTGTGTGTGTTTGTGTGTGTGTGTGTGTTTGTGTGTGTGAGTGTGTGTGTGTGTCGACCTGGAGACCCAGCACATATGGCACATAGTGTTATTTGTTGTTCCAGAACAGAGCACTCCACTCCATTAGACATTTCCTGAGTAGGAACACACTCAAGCACGCATGCACACACGCACACATACACAACCCTACCCAGAGGACACAGGTCCTACACCTGCAGGATCATCAACCTGATCCTCATCTCCTTTCATTTCCATCTTACTGTGGGAGAAGCCTTCACGCTTTGAATTGATTAATATTATCTGCAAGAGTTTACCAATTAATTCCACCGCAGTTTTCCTCTCTAAAGCTTTTGTTTTAGAACTGCAATTATCCTTATGAAGTTCTACAGCCTCTCTCTCTCTCTCTCTCTCTCTCTCTCTCTCTCTCTCTCTCTCTCTCTCTCTCTCTCTCTCTCTCTCTCTCTCTCTCTCTCTCTCTCTCTCTGATCCACCCTGTTTGTGATAGAGAGAGAACTCTGACGTTGCTGCCTGCCGGTATCTAGGTGTTATTGCTGTGGCTTAGTGTTTAGTAATGCTTCTGTTCTAGCTGTGGTCAATGCCATTCTTCTCTGATCCATATTCAAACACCAGGGATTTATGGCTAGCCATGTTTTTCACCTCTTTCCACTGACATCTGAGAATTCAAAACAACGTTCCCGTGCACAGGCACAGCACAGACACAAATGCATGCTGTATTGATGCAGTTTGAATGCCATAAAGAAAAAACTACTAACATAGCGATATGGACTGCTTGGATACAAAGAATGGACGGAGGAGAGCAAGAGAGAGCGAGGGATAGATAAAGGGGGAAGTAGATAGAGATAGAGAAGCGAGGGGTGTCAGCATATTGTAGGTGCTGTCAGAACTGAACAATACATCCATATAAAGTTGATTCATGCAAATCGGTAAGGTTGTCAGCAGCTTACTGTTGACTGGATCTTTTATCCAGTCAACAGCTCAACACTGCGGCTGAATGCAACGGGCGGTCCTTATTGAACATATTCTGCCATTATTCCTTATCATCTCTCCCACTCTTGTAAGTTCACTACTGAAGGTGTCAACCAATATGTTTGAATAGAAGCTCAATCACCCTCATACTGTATATGAAGCAGATACACACACATGCACCAACGCATACATGCACGCACGCACACACGCAGGCACGCATGCATGCACACATGCACACACACACCCCGGCAGGAAGCCCAAGTTATGTGGATTTCTCTCCCTATTGACTCTCTTTTTTAATTCCACTTCGTCAGCTCTCTGCGCATGGCTAAACAGCAGCAAATTCATTCCGGAGGTAGTGATGTGAGGTAGTGATGTGTGCAGAGTACTGCATGTAATAACACATATTAAAATTCCATAATCACAATCTAATTAGACAGGTAATAAAGTCTATTCACAGCTCTAATGCAGTGTTCTCTCAGCTAAGCCAACAGCACAGACAGGGTCATTTGAATACCATTAGCTCAACTCACGTTTCTCCCAGGAGACACCTGGGGTGCGGCATTGGAGAGGAGAGGGGCATGATGTCATGCTACCCTGGTGACAGCAGCACACCTGACTGAGAACACTAGTGCTGGTAGTCCTGGTAGGTGGTTGGCTCAAAAGGGGAAACGGTTTTTAAACCCATTTGAGAAAGTTTGACCTTTGACTGTGTTATGGTTTGCTGTGGATTCCCCTGTCTAATGTTCCCCATTTGTTGGCAATATAGTCATTCATACAGTATATTTCAAACATCATAATCTAGCACTACTTTGTTTCTGGAGTCTTCTTCTTGAGGAGAAAAGGTTTGGATGAAAAGCATTAGCCTCTACTCTGCTCATCACAATATCCTCACAGTAATCTCAATATTTACTGCACTGCTACATGACTCATCAACTAAACTAGACACTGCAATAATAGGCCTATTCACAGATCACCAAATCCTTATACAATCTCCCCTAGCAACATCATCATCAGCATTCACATCTATCTACTTGGTGCCAGCTCTTTCCTTCCCCAAACAAATGTTCAAATAATGGACTGGTGCTGGCAGTGTGTGTGATGAGGATGAGGATGGAGGATCCACCTCGTCTAAGAGAAAGCGTGTTTCCTCTTGTCAGCACTAAAATGCTAACACCTCCTGCACCATGTCCCAGATGTGGGTCATTTGCATAAAATGCCATATTAAATTATTCACAGCTCCTGTCTTCGCTTTTCTGACTAATTATAGTTTGAGCTCCCGAGCTTCTGTTTTTCCTCAAGTTAGACAGAGAGAGATAGGGCCCGCACACACACACACACACACACCGGCACACACCGGCACACACACACACACATTGGCACGCACACACATCAGCATACAAATGCACCTAAACACATACTGAATACAGTTATTTATAAACAGGGTAGTTTGGGTCCTGGATTCTGATTGGCTGAAAGCTGTGGTATATCAGACATTATAAACTGGGTGGTTCGAGCCCTGAATGCTGATTGGCTGACAGCTGTGGTATATCAGACCGTATACCACGTGTATGACAAAACATGTATTTTTACAGCTCTAATTACGTTGGTAACCAGTTTATAATAGCAATAAGGCACCTCAGAAGTTTGTGGTATGTGGCAATATACCACCGCTAAGGGCTGTATCCAGGCACTCCGCTTTGCGTCGTGCATAAGAACAACCCTAAGCCGTGGTATATTGGCCATATACCACACCCCCTCGTGCCTTATTGCTTAGATACACCATGGTATGATGCAAAAATACATGTTGACTGTTCTATTTACAGTTTGTTGGTAACCAGTTTATAATAGCAATACGACACCCCGGGGTGTGTGGTATATGGCCAATATAACACGGCTAAGGGCTGTATCCAGGCAGTCTGCGTTGCATCATACATAAGAATGGGCCTTATTGCCTAAACAAACATTTATACACTGAGTGTACAAAACATTAAGGACACCTTCCTAATATTGAGTTGCACCCCCGCTTTTGCCCTCAGAACAGCCTCAATTCATCGGGGCATGGACTCTATAAGGTGTCGAAAGCATTCCACAGGGATGTTGGCCCATGTTGACTTCAATGCTTCCCACAGTTCAAAGGCACTTAAATCTTTTGTCTTGCCCATTCACCCTCTGAATAGCACACATACACAATCCATGTCTCAATTGTCTCATGGCTTAAAAGTCCTTCTTTAACCTGTCTCCTCCCCTTCATCTACACTGATTTGAAGTGGATTTAATAAGTGACATCAATAAGGGATCATAGCTTTCACCTGGATTGACCTGGTCATTCTACAGATTGTCATGGACAGAACAGGTGTCCTTAATGTTTTGTACACTCAGTGTATATAGGACTAGTTTCATTCTGAACACACGCACGCACGCACGCACACACATGCACACGCAAACGCACACACACACACACACACACACACACACACAGAGAGAGAGGTGGCCAAAAAAGTACAATACAAGTCAGGTCTACCGAGGTAGCTTTTCTCACAGAATGTCTGTAGCTATTACTGAATCAGTGAGCAATTCCAGACTTCACCCAAACATTTATCTTTCCTCTAATATATTAAAAAGATACTGAGGGGTTGGACATTAATTGCTAGCGGATTGATGAAAGCAGGCTGGGTTTCTAATCTATTAATGATTTTCCTCCTAATACTGCTTATTTCATTATCAACTAATCTGAGTTCAATAGTTGAACTTGACAATTCCTTAATTACTATTAGGTCTCTGTCCCTCTGAGCAAAAACAGAGCATTAAGCTTTCATTAGATCCCATCCTTCCTTCCTCTCCCACTTTCCCAACTGTGTGTGTGTGTGGACTGTGTGTATGTGTGTGTGTGTGTGTGTGTGTGTGTGTGTGTGTGTGTATGTGTGTGTCCTACACAGCAAGATACAGCTGCAGGACATCAATCCTCATCTCCTGGAAAACACTGACAAACACGTCTCCTAAGATAATCACGCTGCTCAGAGACACACACAGGGAGACTAAGAACTAACATACACATACACACACACATGCTTAACATGCATTTTGTAATGTTTGTATGTTTTAGGGAAAAATGGCTAACAACCATCAATCTAATCCTTTCACGGTCTCACAGTAAATCATTCTAATGTTAGATTGGTTGGTTCTTTACAGCTTTTCACAGTCTTAGTGAATATCACCCCCTTCTCTTCCATATCATCTCATCATGCAAAGGCTGCAAAGGTGTTCACTGTAAAGTGAGGCTCTCTCACTGCATTTTCACCAACACCTCACACAATAGAACATGACAGTTTCAAAACTTCTCCATTCTCCCTAAGAACTCATTATTTCCCAACCAAGAGTGATGGGATGTGATAAGTGTACAGGGCACATTTACATTTACATTTTAGTCATTTAGCAGACGCTCCTATCCAGAGCGACTTACAGTTAGTGAATACATAATATAAAAATTTAAAAAAATTATACTGGCCCCCCGTGGGAATCGAACCCACAACCCTGGCGTTGCAAACGCCATGCTCTATCAACTGAGCTACATCCCTGCCGGCCATTCCCTCCCCTACCCTGGGCCAATTGTGCGCCGCCCATGAGTCTCCCGGTCGCGGCCGACTGCGACAGAGCCTGGATTCGAACCAGGATCTCTAGTGGCACAGTTAGCACTGCGATGCAGTGCCTTAGACCACTGCGCCACTCAGGGAAAATGCATGACAACCACATCAGGTTAGTCTAGCAAGTTCTGCCCAAGTCCAACTCAGAGAGGAATATTATTGCCCTTTATTCTCAACTCCAGACAGAGCTAATCTACTCTCAATCTTTTCTTTGGTTAGTGTGACCCAGGGAGCTGTTCAACTGAATAAGTTTTTACACATTAACATATTCTACTGCCCACCCAACTGCTTTCTTGTGCAGGAGAGCAGCATTAGTATAAAATATTAAACTTAAGTGCTGAAGAGAGAGAGAGCATTATAGTGGCGATATGGGGAGATAAAGAAGGATTTACATATTGACAAGCCAACATTAAAAATAGATCAATTAAGGAAAAGGGAAAACAAGCAATGTGACTGAAAACACAACACTGAATCGCCATGAATCAAACTGTTTACCATCACTGATGTGTTGAATTATTTAATACATAAAACTGAATCAATCAATGACTGTAATGCTTGAGTTACGACTAGACTCACTGTGCCTGAGTGTGTTTAGTTATCATAGTTAACAGTGTGTGTGTGTGTGTGTGCGTGCGTGTGTGTGTGTGTGTGTATGTGAATGTGTGTGTGTGTGTGTGTGTGTGTGTGTGTGTGTGTGTGCACATGCGTGTGTGGTTGTTTGGCTTCATTTTTCAGCTGAATTCTCAGTAAGTCAGTGTGCAGCTGAGGTCCTTGGCTGTGTGGTTGTGTGTATGGAATCTCACTGGGGCCCTGGTTGAGCTCCAATCACGACTGAGGTCACTCTGTTGGCTTGGGGAGAATCCTGCATACTCACAAAGAGAGACAGGAGACGAAAATGACCAAAAAAAGACCATTAAGCTGAGAGGCTGTTTAATGGAATTCCTCAATCCATCAATCAAACAGCTGGGCTATTCGGACACTATTCTGACCCATGTATGGTTTGATTATAGAAGACTCCGTTAACTTCTCTGGAAAGGGAAAGTTGACCCAGGTCTGTGGGAAGAGGTCTGACTCCCACCATGGCTGTGCTTCCTTTCTGGACACTGATATCGGACCAGTCTGTCACTGTGTCCACTGTGTGGGAGACAGCACTGTAAATATCCTGTCCCTCGATGAGTGAAGATGTCAACACTCCCTCTTCTCTATGTGTCACGCACACACAGGCACAAAGGCAAGCATGCACACACATTCTCTCACTTATACTGTTTATGGTGAGCAGGCGCTTCCCTGTGGCCCATGTCCCTGTCACACTGGTGGTGACAAATGTGTTTGGTTTTGGTCTCTCTCTGGTTTTTCCACAGGTCAGGATGTGGAACCTCTGTCTGTATTGACTGTTTCCCATGTTGGAAGGAGGATGAGCCATGTAACACACAATGGCACCCACCACCACCTAAAAAAACTCACATCCCTTTCCATTACATATGATGGGAGATGCAAAGCCCCTTTAAACCCCTTTCCCAGTCAATAGATATTCCCCATTGTTGTCCATCCTGCCTGTCTGCTACCAGCCTGTGTTCTGTGTTACTGTCTCTCTGTGCAGCCCTGTGTGTCCACAGTCAGCTTGATTCAAACAGACAAGGTGTCAGAAGCTCCAAATAAAGCATGACACCAAGACATCACACCTCAAGGTGAGGAAGGAGGGAGGGATGAGACAGAGAAGAAAGAGAGAGAGAGAGAGAGAGAGAGAGACAGACAGAGAGAGCAAGAGAGAGAGAGAGAGAGAGAGAGAGAGAGAGAGAGAGAGAGAGAGAGAGAGAGAGGTATAGAAAGAGGTTGGTGAGGGAGAGAGAGAGAACAAAAGGCTGTGGAAAAGAGAGAGAAGGAAGAAGAAAGTGGAAAAGAGAGAGGGAAGGAGGAAGAGGGGGAAGGACAAAATATATATAGAAAAATAGAGAGAGAGAAGTAGAGATTACGCAACAGAGGTAATGAGTCACAGGTCAATCTGTTCCCTCTCTTCTTTTCCTCCATGACAGATGGGAGAGGTGTGACTCCTCAAACGCACGCAACGTCACACCTTAACACTAGAACACACGCTAGAACACATGCTAGAACACACGCTAGAACACACTAGAACACAGACTAGAACACACTGATGCAAACCATACTGGTGTCAGTGTGGCCACATCATCATACACCACGCTATCAATAGAATCTTAATAATAACATCATCTTAATAATAATATAATCTTAATAATAACATAATCGTAATAATAACAGAATCTTAATAGTAATCGAATCTTAATAATATCAGAATCTTAATAATAACATAATCTTAATAATAACAGAATCTTAATAATTACAGTAAGCTTGGTGAATGGTTGGAGTGTGAGTCTTGTCTTAGTGTGATATATAATAGACCAGGTTCATTCAGTAAGGTGACCAATGGAGTCCTCTCCTGCAGAGCATATTCACTTCCAGGCTACAGTCCTAGTGACTGTTCAAAAGTCCAATTACCTAGGTGGAGAAACCTGTACACTCTGTGTGTGTGTGTGTGTGTGTGTGTGTGTGTGTGTATGTGAATGTGTGTGTGTGTGTGTGTGTGTGTGTGTGTGTGTGTGTGTGTGTGTGCATCACATGCATGGGCGCGTGCGTGTGTGCCTTCATGTGTCTATGCTTTCGTTTGCGTGTGTATGTAGAGTGTGTGTGTGTGTGCGTGTGCGTGCGTGCGTGTGTGTGAGTGTGTGAGTGAGTAGCACAGTAATGTCCCTGTGTCCCAGCCTAATTACTGAGCTGAATATGACCACTCAGGGGAGATCCCTGCTCACCTTTACACCTCCCTAAATAACAGCCAGTGAATCAGGCTCTCTGTAATTGGAAGGGGAAAACCACTGCCTAACCACTAAATATGTGCTGAATCTATCAAACTCTCATAACCGCATGTCTGGTGTATGTTTTTCTGGATACAAAGGAATGTGTGTGTGTGCGTGTGTGTGTCCATGCTTGCGTGTGAGTGTCCGTTCATTTGTGTGTCCGTGCTTGTGTGTACGTGTGTATTAACAAATGTATTGTATGTGTTATTGACTAATGTAATACTCTGCGGAAGCAATAGCCGATAGACAAATAGATAAATGCACTGTTCATGTTTCCCTGTTGTACATTGACATTCACAGACCAATCAATTATACTACAGTGCCGTCAGATTGATACATCACCCACACAGCACCGAACCATGTCATAGTAAGCAACATATTACTGAACATTCCATCCAGTCACACACGGTCCAGTATGAGCCCAGTCCTGGCTCTGATTAAAGGCCTCTCTGATCACAGCAGTGTTTCTGTCCCTGATGTAGGAGCCTTCTGCCCTGACACACACCATATGTACACACACACACACACACACATGTACACACACATGTACACACATCCTTTAAATCCCAGCCATTGCCTCTACCACTGCTGCATGGTCCAGTGCATCCATACAGACAGAGAGAGAGAGGATGGAAACTGTCTGTTATGCATTCATTATGGATGTTTACATACCATATTAGTATAATAATAATAATAATATGCCATTTAGCAGACGCTTTTATCCAAAGCGACTTACAGTCATGCGTGCATACATTTTTTTGTGTGTATGGGTGGTCCCGGGGATCGAACCCACCACCTTGGCGTTACAAGCGCCGTGCTCTACCAGCTGAGCTACAGAGGACCTCAAGACCTCTTTATTCCCATTCTTCCTCTACAGCAAATTATACAGTGTGTAACCCCAAAATAGGGAACTAGCACAGAGATTCACTAGACCCACACCCACTCCTCCTCACCTATCTCTCTTTCACTGTCTCTCTTTTTCAGGAATCAATGGCTTTTACTGTTCTGACTTCTTTCATTGGGCAGCACATAATACCCTCCTCCTGGGAGCTAACCGAAGGATGAGAGGAGGGGGGAGGGAGGGAGGTTGGGAGGGAGAGAGGGAAGGAGGGAGGGTGGGTGAGGGACAGAGAGTGAGGGAGGAAGGATGGGAGAGTGCTACACCAGGCAACATCATAGTAACAAATGGATGAATCAACTCTTACCTGGTTTGGAACAATGCAGCAGAGAGGTAAAAAATACATGAAAAACAGAGAGAGGAAAGAGTCAGTAAGAAATATATAAAATAGCATCATAACTACATGAAAACATGAATAATCCACTCCGCATGTGTCCCATGACCGTCTAGCATTTGCATGAATGTACAGTGCATTTTCCACATTTTGTTACGTTACAGCCTTATTCTAAAATGGATTGAATTCTTTTTTTCCCCTCATCAATTTACACACAATACCCCATAATGACAAAGCAAAAACAGGTTTTTAGAAATTCGTCACTGCTATTTTCAGGTCTTTCCAGAGATGTTTGATCGGGTTCAAATCCGGGCTCTGGCTGGGCCACTTAAGGACATTAAGAGACTTGACCCGAAGCCACTCCTGCGTTGTCTTGGCTGTGTGCTTAGGGTCGTTGTCCTGTTGGAAGGTGAACCTTCACCCAAGGTTCAGGTCCTGAGCACTCTGGAGCAGGTTTTCATCAAGGATCTCTCTGTACTTTGCTCCGTTCATCTTTCCCTTGATCCTGACTAGTCTCCCAGTCCCTGCCGCTGAAAAACATCCTCACAACATGATGCTGCCACCACCATGCTTCACTGTAGGGATGGTGCCAGGTTTCCTCCAGGCGTGACGCTTCCCATTCAGGCTAAAGAGCTCAATCTTGGTTTCATCAGACCAGAGCATCTTGTTTCTCATGTTCTGAGAGTCCTTTAGGTGCCTTTTGGCAAACTCCAAATGGGCTGTCATGTGCCTTTTACTGAGAAGTAGTTCAGTCTGGCCAATCTACCATAAAGGCCTGATTGGTGGAGTGCTGCAGAGATTGTTGTCCTTACGGAAGGTTCTCCCATCGTCACAGAGGAACTCTGCAGCTCTGTCAGAGTGACCATCGGGTTCTTGGTCACCTCCCTGACCAAGGCTCTTCTCCTCCGATTGCTCAGTTTGGCTGGGCGGCCAACTCTAGGAAGAGTCTTGGTGGTTCAAAACTTTTTCCATTTAAGAATGATGGAGGCCACTGTGTTCTTGGGGACCTTCAATGCTGCAGAAATTTTTTGGTACCCTTCCCCAGATCTGTGCCTCGACACAATCCTGTCTCTGAGCTCTCCGGACAATTCCTTCGACCTCATGGCTTGGTATTTGCTGTGACATGCATTGTCAACTGTGGGACCTTATACAGACAGGTGTGTGCCTTTCCAACTCATGTCCAATCAATTGCATTTACCACAGGTGGAGTCCAATCAAGTTGTAGAAACATCTCAACTATGATCAATGGAAACAGGATGCACCTGAGCTCAATTTCGAGTCTCATAGCAAAGAGTCTGAATACTTATGTAATAAGGTATTTCTGTTTATCTATTTTTAATACATTTACAAAAAATGTGCTTTGTCATTATGGGGTATTGTGATCAGGATTATTTTTTTTTTTAATCAATTTTAGAATAATAAGGCTGTAACGTAACAAAATGTGGAAAAAGTCAAGTGGTCTGAATACTTTCCGAATGCACTGTATTTCTTTCTTATCTGGGAGCTAAACAGCTAATCATGTGCAGTAGCCCGAGAGCTCTGCAGTTGGAGAGAGAGCATTGCCTTGTGGGATATTCCAGGTCCTCCTCAGTACTAGAGCGTATTTCTGGAGGGTATGCAGGTATGCAGATTCACAGTGTTTGCTTTAGATTAGACATTTCCTGAGTAGGAACACTCTCTCTCTCTCACACACACACACACACACACACACACACACACACACACACACACACACACACACACACACACACACATACACACCAAAAGCTCTGCCACTAATCCACACAGCTCAAAAACACACACACATTCAGCAACCCCTCCATTCCTCTACTCCTTTAGCCCTCCAGCTCCATCAGAATCCCTCTCCTCCCAACCTATTCCATCCTTCCTTCCTGCCCCTTTCCAACAAGGGCTTAAAGCAGTAATGGAGGTTTGGAATAAATTAGGTATAAGATGTTCTTAAGTTGACATAAAGCAGTGGAGGTTTGTGCATGTGGATGGAAGTACTGCAGATTAGAGTGTGTTTTTGCAGCTACAGCACCAACCACTCTGCTTTCCATGATGGAGCTCCAGTGTGAAGCATCGTTCTGTATGTTTCTGTGTCGGCGTGTTTTCTGCTGGTGTCCCTGTTAATAATGGAGCAGGGTGTGGGCAGATAGTGATCTATACTGTGCAGCCATGCAGCACTATTCTCTTTCCTAACACTGAGGACTGCAGCCTAATGGAGCCACGTACACAGCTTTTATTAGCTGGGAAAATCCAAAGGCATCAAATATTAAACACTTCATTATGGAGCGCTGTTTTTTCTCGTTCCAAAGAACAGCCACTTAAACCTAGATGCCCCAAAAAAGAGAAGGCCCATGACAGCTGTAATTACTGGAAACCATTTATATAAAACAGTGTTTTATTCTCTGTACATATTACCTCAACTACCTCAACTAGCCGGTGCCCCCGCACATTGACTCTGCACCGGTACCCCCCTGTATATATAGCCTCCCTACTGTTATTTTATTTTACTTCTGCTCTTTTTTTCTCAACACTTTTTTGTTGTTGTTTTATTGTACATTTTTTATTAAAATATAAATGCATTGTTGGTTAAGGGCAGTAAGTAAGCATTTCACTGTAATGTCTACACCTGTTGTATTTGGCGCATGTGGCCAATACAATTTGATTTGATTTGTATGTATGTATTTGTGCTTTTGTATGTGTGCATTTGTGTGTGTGTTTGTGTGTATGAGTGTGTGTGTGTGTGTGCGTGTGTGTATGAGTGTTTGAGTGTTTGTCAGCCAGCTACAAGCCGCCACCATGTCGTTTGTTAATAATTAATCCACATCTATCACAATAATCCACTTTCTCGCACTGGGTACATGGAGAGTGTGTTTAATGAAATGAAATGTTACATGACCTCCAGTTATAGCCTGCCATTAAGAGAGCAAGAAAGCAATAGAGAGAGAAAGCGAGAGAGAGAGAGAGAGAGAGAGAGAGAGAGAGAGAGAGAGAGAGAGAGAGAGAGAGCTTAGATACCACATCCACTTACAGTAAAGAAAGCATCAAGCAGTAAAAAACATCAACAATATATTCAGGAAACGGCAAAAGAAGCACAACTGAAATTGATTTTTTTTAAAAATAAAAAATGGTTTGATGCATATTGTAAAGTGATAAGGAAAGAACTTTGAACACTATCAAACCAAAAGCACAGAGACCCAAATAATGGTGAATTAGGCCTTAATTACTGTGAGACTTTAAGACTCTATAAATGTACACTCAGAACCCAAAAAAAGTGCAGTACAACAGCACGCAGCTGACACTATTGAGGATTCTATAAACACAAACAACTTGGAAAAATTGGAAAAAACAAAAACAAATTGAAACCAGAGAAATTAGCGAAACAAAACGGTGACATATGGACAACCCATTTTAAAACACTCTACAACACCATTCAAATTGATGTAAATGCAGAACAATGCCAAATTCATGAGAAGTTGAATGGACTAGAAAAAGCAATAAAGGACAATTAAAATCCATTGGACTCCCCAATTACTGACCAGGAGCTCTATAAGAAACTACAGGCCCTCAAACTTTAAAAAGCATGTGGACCTGATGACATCCTAAATGAGATGCTGGAAGGTGAACCTCCGTCCCAGTCAAAATCTCTGGAAGTCTGAAACAGGTTTCCCTCAAGAATTCCCTGTATTTAGCGCCATCCATCACTCCTACAATTCTGACCAGTTTCCCAGTCCCTGCCGATGAAAAACATCCCCACAACATGATGCTGCCACAATGGTGTTCTCGGGGTGAAGAGAGGTGTTGGGTTTGCACCAGACATAGCATTTTCCTTGATGGCCAAAAAGCTCAATTTTTGTCTCAACTGACCAGAGTTCCTTCTTCCATATGTTTGGGTAGTCTCCCACATGCCTTTTGGCGAACACCAAACGTGTTTGCACATTTTTTCAATGGCTTTTTTCTGGCCACTTTTCTGTGAAGCCCAGCTCTGTGGAGTGTACAGCTTAAAGTGGTCCTATGGACAGATACTCCAATCTCCGCTGTGGAGCTTTGCAACTCCTTCAAGGTTATCTTTGGTCTCTTTGTTGCCTCTCTGATTAATGCCCTCCTTGCCTGGTCCGTGGATTTTGGTGGGCGGCCCTCTCTTGGCAGGTTTGTTGTGGGGCCATATTCTTTCCATTTTGTAATAATGGATTTAATGGTGCTCCGTGGGATGTTCAAAGTTTCTGATATTTTTTTATAACCTAACCCTGATCTGTACTTCTCCACAACTTTGTCCCTGACCTGTTTGGAGAGCTCCTTGGTCTTCATGGTGCCGCTTGCTTGGTGGTGCCCCTTGCTTAGTGGTGTTGCAGTCTCTGGGGCCTTCCAGAATAGGTGTATATATACTGAGATCATGTGACACTTAGATTGCACACAGGTGGACTTTATTTAACTAATTATGTGATTTCTGAAGGTAATTGGTTGCACCAGATCTTATTTAGGGGCTTCATAGCAAAGGGGGTGAATACACATGCACGTACCACTTTTCCGTTAGAATTTCTTTCATTTCACTTCATCAATTTGGACTATTTTGTGTATGTCCATTCAATGAAATCCAAATAAAAATCAATTTAAATTACAGGTTGTAATGCAACAAAATAGGAAAAATGCCAAGGGGGATGAATACTTTTGCAAGGCACTGTAATTAAATCAATGTACAGTATACTGGCAATACGTGCAGCATCAAAATTGGCAAGCATCCTCAGCCCCTGGTGCTCAGAGGATAAATGCCTGCTCTTCGCAGATGACCTGTGCCTGCTGTCACCCACAGCACATTGCCTACAGCAGAACTTGGACCTGCTAGAGCAGTACTGCCAGATCTGGGCCCTGGCAGTAAACCCCAAAAAGACAAGAATAATGATGTTCCACAGAAGATCCAGATCTCAGGGAATTAGACCAAAGTTCTCAATTGGTACAAAATATATAGAGTACTGCACGCACTACAATTACTTAAAAATAAGCTCAACTGGACACCTTAATGAGGCAGTGAATAAACTGAGAGAGAAAGCACGCGGGGCGTTCTACGCCAATAAAAAACAAATTCAAATTGAAATACCTATTAAAATGTGGCTAAAACAAATTGAATGTGTCATTGAACCAATTGTACTTCATGGCAGCGAGGTGTGAGGTCCACTTGCAAAACAAGATTTCACCAAATGGGACAAACACCCAATTGAAACCCTGCATGACTAGTTCTATAAGATTCTCCTACATGTCCAGAGGAAAACTACAAACAATACATACAGGGCAGAATTAGGCCAATATCCACTAATGATAGAAACTCAAAAGAGAGCAATTAAGTTTTGGAAATATCTAAAATACAGTGACCCCCTCTCATATCATTACCAAGCCCTGCAATGCCAAGAGCTGAGCAAAGAAAAGACTCCCCTCGTCCAGCTGGTCCTGGGGCTGAGTTCACAAACCTGTTCTACTAACACACTGAAGCCTCAGGACCAGAACATCCAATCAATCAGAATAAACCAAATTACAACACAGTCAAAACAAAACTACATTACTTATTGGGAAGCACAAGCACAAAAGCAAAATGCAGTGCTATCTGGCCCTAAATCGACAGTACACCGTAACAAACTATTTGACCATGGTTACTGAGCAAAACCTTAGAAAAACCTTGACAAAGTACAGCCTCAGTGAGCACAGCCTTGCCATTGAGAAGGGTAGACACAGGTAAACCTTTGTCAGGAAAGGCTGTGCATCCACTGCACCACAGCAGAACCCGAGACAGAGCTGCATTTCCTGACAAAATGTAAAAAATATAAAACAATTACATTTGAAATGTCTCTATTGAGTGTAATGTTTACTGTTCATTTTATATTGTTTATTTCCCTTTTGTTTATTATCTATTTCACTTGCTTTGGCAATGTAAACATATGTTTCCCATGCCAATAAAGTCATTTGAATTGAAGAATTGAATTGAGAGAGAAGTAGGAAGCCTGAGCTTAGAGAGTGTGTCGAGAGAAAGGGTGCAACAAAGAGAGAGAGGGTGTGACAGGGCCCAGTTAGACAACAGGCGGGCCACAGTGTGACTGACAGCTTCCCCATAGATCTATGAATGACTGAATGACTGGCTGCCTGACTAACTGACTGACTGCCTGACTGGCTGACTGGATGGCTGACTAACTGACTGGCTGGGGACATAGTAAAGCATCTCATTTCATTATTTAGATGTTGACCCATGGGCCAGAGGGAACAAGCCCTGTTCAGTGGGCTCCTACAGGGACCACTTGGCCCCTGCTAAAGGTCCTAAGCTTTTTAAAGAATCATCAAAACATGACGTTTGGACTGACTAAAGCTTAGATTCCATTGGGAGTGCATGGAAGCATGTGCACGCATGCACGCACGCTCTCGCAAACACACACACACACACACACACACACACACACACACACACACACACACACACACACACACACACACACACAGACACAGACACACACAGACACACACACAGACTACATTACCAAGTCAGTGTGATCTGAGCCAGCGGATTAGTCCTGGCAGCTATGACGGTGGTATTCCACTTTCACACAGGGCCCAGTACCAAGACCAAACCCCAAGTGCACTTGGTATTCATAGAGCTCCCTTTCTAGATGGCTTTATTTGTCAGCCTTGAGCAAAGGCCACTATTGGAAAATTGCCCTTAACACGCTAAGCTTTGCTTGTTGCGATACCAGGAAACAGACAATCAATTACTACTGTTGATTTGACTTATTCATGTGCTTTATTTTATTGGTGAAGCCAATTTTCTGGTCCGGTTGGTGCTCTGACCTTTAAGTCAAGTTAGGCTGATGCTGAGTCATGGTAGCTCAACAGAATGCTACATAAACACTATATGATATGCAGTGTAAATCAACGTAATCAGTTTGTGTATTAGACTTGATTAATAAAGAACCTGGCAGTGACCAAGGAAAACAATAAAACATGATTGATATAGTCAACATTTTACTATCGCTCCTCCTCACACTCAAGGGTCCTTATCCAGCCAGACAAGTATGATCCTATGAAATCTTAAGGACATTCAGACTGGAATTCCACGGGACACAAGGAATTATGTTTAAGGAGAGAAAAAGTGGGATGTAGAGGGAAAAAAAGGGGGATGTAGACAGCAGAGAGGGGAATAAAAACAGGAGAGAGGGAATGTAGAGAAGGAGAGCGATGAGCAGAAGGAGAAAACGGTTTAGGATTCAATTAGCTTGCCTCTCCTGGTTACAGCAGGGTATAACTGACAGCTGGGGGAAGGCAGGAACATACATTCATTAATTCTCTCTCTCTCTCTCTCTCTCTCTCTCTCTCTCTCTCTCTCTCTCTCTCTCTCTCTCTCTATCTCTCTCTCTCTCTCTCTCTCTCTCTCTCTCTCTCTCTCTGCCATGTTGTTGATGCTCCTCTCTATTTTAAACGGCAGGTTTATGTGCATGTGCGTGTGTGTGTGTTTGCATTAATTGGGTAAGTGACACTTCTATTGCAACTGCTATTTGCAGAGTGTGCTACATCTTAATTCACGTCAATAAACACAGAACGTGATACAGTAATGTACATCCTTATACAACATCACTTAATAAAGACACGCTCCTGTCTATCTTCATAAAGGTAAGTGATGGTTAGTAATATCTAACCATGCAAGTGAATTACACACCCACCTGTGATGACACGGGACAGCTCATGCCACTAATGTGACCAGTAGTAACAAGTTGTTACAGGTACATACAGTTGAAGTCGGAAGTTTACATACAGTGGGGGAAAAAAGTATTTAGTCAGCCACCAATTGTGCAAGTTCTCCCACTTAAAAAGATGAGAGAGGCCTGTAATTTTCATCATAGGTACACGTCAACTATGACAGACAAATTGAGAAAAAAAATCCTGAAAATCACATTGTAGGATTTTTAATGAATTTATTTGCAAATTATGGTGGAAAATAAGTATTTGGTCACCTACAAACAAGCAAGATTTCTGGCTCTCACAGACCTGTAACTTCTTCTTTAAGAGGCTCCTCTGTCCTCCACTCGTTACCTCTATTAATGTCACCTGTTTGAACTTGTTATCAGTATAAAAGACACCTGTCCACAACCTCAAACAGTCACACTCCAAACCCCACTATGGCCAAGACCAAAGAGCTGTCAAAGGACACCAGAAACAAAATTGTAGACCTGCACCAGGCTGGGAAGACTGAATCTGCAATAGGTAAGCAGCTTGGTTTGAAGAAATCAACTGTGGGAGCAATTATTAGGAAATGGAAGACATACAAGACCACTGATAATCTCCCTCGATCTGGGGCTCCACGCAAGATCTCACCCCGTGGGGTCAAAATGATCACAAGAACGGTGAGCAAAAATCCCAGAACCACACGGGGGGGCCTAGTGAATGACCCGCAGAGAGCTGGGACCAAAGTAACAAAGCCTACCATCAGTAACACACTACGCCGCCAGGGACTCAAATTCTGCAGTGCCAGACGTGTCCCCCTGCTTAAGCCAGTACATGTCCAGGCCCGTCTGAAGTTTGCTAGAGTGCATTTGGATGATCCAGAAGAGGATTGGGAGAATGTCATATGGTCAGATAAACCAAAATAGAACTTTTTGGTAAAAACTCAACTCGTCGTGTTTGGAGGACAAAGAATGCTGAGTTGCATCCAAAGAACACCATACCTACTGTGAAGCATGGGGGTGGAAACATCATGCTTTGGGGCTGTTTTTCTGCAACGGGACCAGGACGACTGATCCGTGTAAAGGAAAGAATGAATGGGGCCATGTATCGTGAGATTTTGAGTGAAAACCTCCTTCCATCAGCAAGGGCATTGAAGATGAAACGTGGCTGGGTCTTTCAGCATGACAATGATCCCAAACACACCGCCCGAGCAACGAAGGAGTGGCTTCGTAAGAAGCATTTCAAGGTCCTGGAGTGGCCTAGCCAGTCTCCAGATCTCAACCCCATAGAAAATCTTTGGAGGGAGTTGAAAGTCCGTGTTGCCCATCGACAGCCCCAAAACATCACTGCATGGAGGAATGGGCCAAAATACCAGCAACAGTGTGTGAAAACCTTGTGAAGACTTACAGAAAACGTTTGACCTGTGTCATTGCCAACAAAGGGTATATAACAAAGTATTGAGAAACTTTTGTTATTGATCAAATACTTATTTTCCACCATAATTTGCAAATAAATTCATTAAAAATCCTACAATGTGATTTTCTGGAAAAAAAATTCTCATTTTGTCTGTCATAGTTGATGTGTACCTATGATGAAAATTACAGGCCTCTCTCATCTTTTTAAGTGGGAGAACTTGCACAATTGGTGGCTGACTAAATACTTTTTTTCCCCACTGTACACCTTAGCCAAAATACATTTAAACTCAGTTTTTCACAATTCCTGACATTTAATTCTAGTAAAAATTCGGTGTCTTAGGTCAGTTAGGATCACCACTTTATTTTAAGAATGTGAAATGTCAGAATAATAGTAGAGAGAATGATTTATTTCAGTGTTTTATTTCTTTCATCACATTCCCAGTGGGTCAGAAGTTTACATACACTCAATTAGTATTTGGTAGCATTGCCTTAAAATTGTTTAACTTGGGTCAAACGTTTCGGGTAGCCTTCCACAAGCTTCCCACAATAAGTTGGGTGAATTTTGGCCCATTCCTCCTGACAGAGCTGGTGTAACTGAGTCAGGTTTGTAGGCCTCCTTGCTCACACACGCTTTTTCAGTTCTGCCCACACATTTTCTATAGGATTGAGGTCAGGGCTTTGTGATGGCCACTCCAATACCTTGACTTTGTTGTCCTTAAGCCATTTTGCCACAACTTTGGAAGTATGCTTGGGGTCATTGTCTATTTGGAAGACCCATTTGCGACCAAGCTTTAACTTCCTGACTGATGTCTTGAGATGTTGCTTCAATATAGCCACATCATTTTCCTTCCTCATGATGCCATCTATTTTATGAAGTCCACCAGTCCCTCCTGCAGCAAAGCACCCCGACAGCATGATGCTGCCACCCCCGTGCTTCACGGTTGGGATGGTGTTCTTCGGCTTGCAAGCTGCCCCCTTTTTCATCCAAACATAACGATGGTCATTATGGGCAAACAGTTCTATTTTTGTTTCATCAGACCAGAGGACATTTCTCCAAAAAGTAAGATCTTTGTCCCCATGTGCAGTTGCAAACCGTAGTGTGGCTTTTTTATGGGGTTTTGGAGAAGTGGCTTCTTCCTTGCTGAGCGGCCTTTCAGGTTATGTCAAATAAGACTCGTTTTACTGTGGATATAGATACGTTTGTACCTGTTTCCTCCAGCATCTTCACAAGGTCCTTTGCTGTTGTTCTGGGATTGATTTGTACTTTTCGGACCAAAGTACGTTCATCTCTAGGAGACAGAACGCGTCTCCTTCCTGAGCGGTATGATGGCTGTGTGGTCCCATGGTGTTTGTTTGTACAGATGAACGTGGTACCTTCAGGCGTTTGGAAATTGCTCCCAAGGATGAACCAGACTTTTGGAGGTCTACAATTTTTTTCCTGAGGTCTTGGCTGATTTCTTTTCATTTTCCCATGATGTCAAGCAAAGAGGCACTGAGTTTGAAGGTAGGCCTTGAAATACATCCACAGGTACACCTCCAATTGACTCAAATGATGTCAATTAGCCTATCAGAAACTTCTAAAGCCATGACATCATTTTCTGGAATTTTCCAAGCTGTTTAAAGGCACCGTCAACTTAGCCTATGTAAACTTCTCACCCACTGGAATTGTGATACAGTGAATTATAAGTGAAATAATCTGTCTGTAAACAATTGTTGGAAAAATTACTTGTGTCATGCACAAAGTAGATGTCCTAACCGACTTGCCAAAACTATAGTTTGTTAACAAGACATTTGTGGAGTGGTTGAAAAACGAGTTTTAATGATTCCAACCTAAGTGTATGGAAACTTCAGACTTCAACTGTATAGTGATCTGATCTTGTACTTGTCGTTTACCCCTCAGGTACTTTGATGTCATGTGGCATACCATTCTATTAATCAGATACAATTTGACCTACGCTATGAGATATAAAATGAAACATACCTTATTTACAGAAATAAGCCAGCTGTCTATGAGGCATTTCGATCACTCTCTTCACCCGCTCAAAAATCCTTCCAAACTCCCCCTCAAAATCTACAGTCACAGCCTTGACTCCAAAATTCAGACTCAACTAAGAAAAACCAGACATCATTTGCCTTCCAGCCTCCTGGAGCAGTATCCATAAAACCATCACTTCCACTTCAGCAATAACCCTCCTACCACTTGACATGATTCAGAACCTACAATAGCACAACTGTAGCACTGTAGCACTGTAGCACACTGTAGCACTGTAGCACTGTAGCACACTGTAGCACACTGTAGCACACTGTAGCACTGTAGCACACTGTAGCACACTGTAGCACTGTAGCACACTGTAGCACAACTGTAGCACTGTAGCACTGTAGCACACTGTAGCACACTGTAGCACTGTAGCACACTGTAGTAAACTGTAGCACACTGTAGCACTGTAGCACACTGTAGCACTGTAGCACACGGTAGCACACTGTAGCACTGAGCACACTGTAGCACACTGTAGCACAGTAGCACTGTAGCACTGTAGCACACTGTAGCACTGTACACTGTAGCACACTGTAGCACTGTATCACACTGTATTACACTGTAGCACTGTATCACACTGTAGCACACTGTAGCGCACTGTAGCACACTGTAGCACTGTAGCACACTGTAGCACTGTAGCACACTGTAGCACTGTAGCACTGTAGCACACTGTATTACACTGTAGCACTGCAGCACTGTAGCACACTGTAGCACACTGTAGCACTGTAGTTAATACTAAAATCAACTCTACATAATAACTCCTTCTCCTGGGAGAGGAAGAGTGAATTATAAAGGTGGGCCTTTGTTAATAATACAGGACAGGGCCATGATTAAGTCATAAACAGGCCAGTCTGCTGCTGGAGAAGCGGCAAATGGAGAGCAGCGATGGGAGCCATTGATTTTCTAGCCTGGACCTGGACTGCTGGCTGGCTGGCTGGCTGGGCGGGTGGGAATCGCCTGCAGACTGCCAACTACAGTGCATCAATACAGAATTGTCCGGCATGAAGAGTTGGGGGGGGGGGGGGGGGGAGAGAAGGGAGGAGGGAGAAGAGTAGTGTGTTGTGTGCATTTGACTATAAAGTGTATTCAAGTGTTTAAAATGTACTTTAGATGTACAGTTTGATTTGCTCATCCTTTGGGGACAAGGCAAATTTCAAAAGTATTCCATTTTAAATTCAGAGAGAAGAGTGAAAGGGGTCAAGGCAGAAGGAGATATTCCCCCATCTGCAGTCGATGAGAAAGCTCTGTGTTTGCTTGCTGATAAGGCGTGCGGAGCTGGCATGTGTGTGTGTGTGTGTGTGTGTGTGTGTGAGAGAAAGGGGGGAGAGTGAATGTGGACAGAGATAACGTGTTCAAAAGCAAGTGTGGGATTTGAGAGAGTGAGAGAGAGAGAGAGAGAGAGAGAGAGAGAGAGAGAGAGAGAGAGAGAGAGAGAGAGAGAGAGAGAGAGAGAGAGAGAGAGAGAGAGAGAGAGAGAGAGAGAGAGAGAGAGAGAGAGAGAGAGAGAGAGAGAGAGAGAGAGAGAGAGAGAGAGAGAGAGAGAGAGAGAGAGAGAGAGAGAGAGAGAGAGAGAGAGAGCACACTTCTCTGCTGTGAGGTGGAGAACTAGCTGCAGTCTCCTATCTCTCTCTGCTACAGTGGACAAGTTAGCTTGTACCATGTTCAACAGGAGACATGAGCACAGAGGGAATGTGTGTGTATGTGTGCGTGTGTGTGTGTGCATGGTAGGCAGTTTGATAGACACAGTATGTACAGTAGCATGTATTTTATTTTACTTTGGTGTCCATTTTATTATAAAGTGTACTTTAAATGTACAGTTTGATTTACTCATACTTTGGGGACAAGGCACATTTCAAAAGTATTCCATTTTAAATTCAGTTAAATTCATCAGACTTTATCAAAGCAAAACTCTGCCGCCAAAGTATTGATGTAGTTTGATTTGCTCATCCTTTGGGGACAAGGCAAATTTCAAATGCATTACATTTCCAATTCAGTGAAGTTCATCAGACTTTATCAAAGCAAAACTCTGGTACTCTGGTGCGGAAGTATTGATGCAGAATTTTTATGAAAGTGAAGTCTAATCCACTAAATAAACTTGGACATAACATTGTGTGGCTATCCTTCCCTCTATTTGCATTATGATCATTGGAATGAAAGCCTGAGAGGGTTGGGTGCATGGCGGTACCCTCCCCTGCTGAGCAGACCAGAGGCAAGATACACTCCCAGTAGGACCCTAATAGAGCCCCGACGGGTAGCAACACACCTGCCTAGTCAAGCCTGTAACTACACACGTCACTACCACTGTTTGTGTTTTCAATTTAAGTCTTCACAGGTTTTGTGAATGTGTGTGTGTGTGTTATTCCAACCTGCCACTTGTCCAATCAGCTTGTGCTCAGGGGGTAATCATGGTGCTGTCAGTGACACGATGGCTCTGATGGCCCTTCACCATTAATATATATCACACTCCACATCAGCCCTCCGTCGAGCGCTGTCACAGACGTCATATCCCCGTCCAGATTAATTAAGATTTGAATTAGGAGCCACGCGTGGCGCTACCACAGTTAGTGGACCCACCTCTGTTATTGCCCTGATTGTCCCTGTGTCTCACTGCATCTCTCTGAGAGCCTATCTGTTCATTAAGCCTAGGCAGGGGATAAAAACATTGATGACACACATCGAACCACAGAATGAAATGTTTATCATTTAAGAGTCATGATGGAGTGAATGAGGTTTATCGCTATTTCATGAGGGGGGAAAGGAACCTATCCGGAGCGAGAATATGAAAATAGGCAATAGGCCCTAAACCACCAAGAATAAACTAAACAAATATATCTATATAAAGCCAGTTATGGAGACTCATGATAAAAGAGTAACAACCCCGGGAGTATAGACATTAAATGGTGTACTGCACCAATCTGCATCCCTTTGTAGTTGGTAAAGGGAAGTGGCATTTGCAGTCTTTCAAGGCAGCCTATTGGGGTGTTCCACTGTGAATGGCCTCTTCTTCCTGCCGGCCCTGATGCCATTTCCTGCACCTTTGTGTGGATTTAGTCTCCTTTGTCTGGTCCAAAGACAAACCAATCTGCTTATCTCTAAGTCCACAGGGAACCAAGGTGTTTGTAGAAATAATTTGCAGGACATAGTAACCTTCTGAGCAACTGCATGGGAAGGAGGATGAACAAAGCTGGGGCAAGTGTGCGTTTGAAGATGGTGTGTGAGGTTAGTGTGTGTGTGCGCGCGCGTGTGTGTGTGTGTGTGTGTGTGTGTGTGTGTGTGTGTGTGTGTGTGTGTGTGTGTGTGTGTGTGCGTGCGTGCGTGTGCGTGTGAGCATTTGAGTGTTTATCAGCCAGAATAAGGCCTCTGATAGCCTGCAGGTCCGGTCTATCTTTATTTCTACCGAAGGCTTGTTCTCTCTTTCTTCCCATTTCTCATGCTGGGCTGATTGTGATTGTCTGGGTCTGGCTCGACCTGGCAGAAAGGGACAATCACAGACACAACAGATATTAATGTGTAAGCAATGCTGTCTGCAAATCCAATACACACTATATCTATGAGCTTGGATCAGCAGTACCAACCCATTCAAATGAATAAGAGCAACTGAAACAGAGAGCAAATGTGCTTCCGACCAACATACTTTTGAATGGAATGGGCAAATGTAAGGATATTGTTCATTTTTCTCCAAGGCGTTACATAAAAAGTGAAGTCATGAGAGCAGGTGTCAGATGGAGATTTGAGTTCAGCTGTATGTTTCAATTATCTAATTTCTCAATCTCTGTCATACTGTAAGACGCACACATCTGTACACTTGTACTGTACGGTACATACACACTCAAATTCTCTGCTACAGAGCTGTGCGGGGGTAAAATGAAGAAAAAAATACAGTGTTTGGCAATCTAAAGGAAGAGAATGGGAGGAGGAGAGGGAGGGGGAGTCCTTCGGGGACCAGAATGCACTTTGCGGCTTTAGTGAAAGTAATGACTCACCAAACGGAGCACTTTAAGGAAATTCACACGGAACTCTCTGGGCTCTCTTTTTCTCACATTCCCTCCCTCCCTCCCTCCCTCCCTCCCTCCCTCCCTCCCTCCCTCCCTCCCTCCCTCCCTCCCTCTCCTGACTGAACTGTTGCATTGTCTTTCTGTCCTGCCTCCCATGTGCCATCACAAGGCTCGGAGAGAACAGTCTTAGAACAGAGGCCTACACAGACACACAGACACACACACACACACACACACACAGACAGACACACAGACAGACAGACAGACACACACACACACACACACACACACACACACACACATACACACACAGCTGTATGGTTGTACACCTGTGAATCCTCAGGTCATTCCTGACCTTTTCATAACAGCCATGTTTTCCTATGAATATCTTATTTTGTGTGCTGACTTTTGACTGTGTGTGTGTGTGTGTGTGTGTGTGTGTGTGTGTGTGTGTGTGTGTGTGTGTGTGTGTGTGTGTGTGTGAATATATGTGTGTATGTGTGTTCCTATCTCTCTTTGTTTCTCTGCAGTAGGAGCTGACCTTTCCATTCCTGCTCTGGCCCAGATTATAACTGACACCTCCCTCTGCTACAGCCACCCTGATACACACAGACATTCACCATCTCAACCACACAGGCTGGATTGGGATCTATGTGGAGTAGGTAAAGAATGGTACGTGACTTGGAGTAGATACACAGGTGAATTACAGTCTAGGTGGATGGGGCTTTGGGTGGAGTAGTTAGGTGGATAAGGGTAAATGTGGAGTAGGTATGTCTGTGCATCGTCTGTCTTTGTGGAATTTGGAGCAGAGGTGGAGGCTCAGAATGAGCACCTCTCCATTTCACTGTCCACTGAGCAGTGTCTCATCCACTGCAACAGGGGGATGAGTCCACTTACCTGGCCAAATAAACTGTGTGTGTGTGTGCCTGTGTGTGTGTGTGTGTGTGTCTGTGTGTGTGTGTGTGTGTGTGTGTGTCTGTGTGTGTCTGTGTGTGTCTGTGTGTCTGTGCGTGTGTGCGTGTGTGCTAATGTGTGTGTGAGGACCAGTCCAATAGGCAGTGATTGTGTTTCTCTCTGCAACACCAGTTAAGGGTGACTGGCTCCTCAGCCAAGGTTTCCACAGTTTCCGCGCCTGATCACTTAACCTGAGCACTGACCCGGAACACTCATCGCCGTGGAGACAGGAAAGAGAGATCTAGAACCTCGAGGTCAGCCTAGGATCAGAGCCTAGCTTACACATGATGTTAGCCTGACGGAGAGAGAGCGGAAGAGAGAGAAACAGCAGACTTGTACATTTTCTCAGTGAAAACAATGTACTGAGCAAATGAAAAATGGTATTTTTACCAAATTACTGTACGACAGACCATGTATTCACCCTGCTAACCCTACTTGACAAACAAACAAACCAAAGCAAAGTCTTCTCATGCTTTGTTGATTTCAAAAAAGCTTTTGACTCAATTTGGCATGAGGGTCTGCTATACAAATTGGTGTTGGGGGAAAACATACAACATTATAATGTTGAATGTTTTCCCCCAACACCATGTACACAAACAACAAGTGTGTGGTTAAAATTGGCAAAAAACTCTCACATTTCTTTCCACAGGGCCGTGGGGTGAGACAGGGATGCAGATTGAGCCCCACCCTCTTCAACATATATATATATATATATATATATATATATATATATATATATATATATATATATATACAGTGGGGGAAAAAAGTATTTAGTCAGCCACCAATTGTGCAAGTTCTCCCACTTAAAAAGATGAGAGAGGCCTGTAATTTTCATCATAGGTACACGTCAACTATGACAGACAAATTTAGATTTTTTTCCCCAGAAAATCACATTGTTGGATTTTTTATGAATTTATTTGCAAATTATGGTGGAAAATAAGTATTTGGTCACCTACAAACAAGCAAGATTTCTGGCTCTCACAGACCTGTAACTTCTTCTTTAAGAGGCTCCTCTGTCCTCCACTCGTTACCTGTATTAATGGCACCTGTTTGAACTTGTTATCAGTATAAAAGACACCTTTCCACAACCTCAAACAGTCACACTCCAAACTCCACTATGGCCAAGACCAAAGAGCTGTCAAAGGACACCAGAAACAAAATTGTAGACCTGCACCAGGCTGGGAAGACTGAATCTGCAATAGGTAAGCAGCTTGGTTTGAAGAAATCAACTGTGGGAGCAATTATTAGGAAATGGAAGACATACAATAACACTGATAATCTCCCTCGATCTGGGGCTCCACGCAAGATCTCACCCCGTGGGGTCAAAATGATCACAAGAACGGTGAGCAAAAATCCCAGAACCACACGGGGGGACCTAGTGAATGACCTGCAGAGAGCTGGGACCAAAGTAACAAAGCCTACCATCAGTAACACACTACGCCGCCAGGGACTCAAATCCTGCAGTGCGAGACGTGTCCCCCTGCTTAAGCCAGTACATGTCCAGGCCCGTCTGAAGTTTGCTAGAGTGCATTTGGATGATCCAGAAGAGGATTGGGAGAATGTCATATGGTCAGATGAAACCAAAATAGAACTTTTTGGTAAAAACTCAACTCGTCGTGTTTGGAGGACAAAGAATGCTGAGTTGCATCCAAAGAACACCATACCTACTGTGAAGCATGGGGGTGGAAACATCATGCTTTGGGGCTGTTTTTCTGCAAAGGGACCAGGACGACTGATCCGTGTAAAGGAAAGAATTAATGGGGCTATGTATCGTGAGATTTTGAGTGAAAACCTCCTTCCATCAGCAAGGGCATTGAAGATGAAACGTGGCTGGGTCTTTCAGCATGACAATGATCCCAAACACACCGCCCGGGCAACGAAGGAGTGGCTTCGTAAGAAGCATTTCAAGGTCCTGGAGTGGCCTAGCCAGTCTCCAGATCTCAACCCCATAGAAAATCTTTGGAGGGAGTTGAAAGTCTGTGTTGCCCAGCGACAGCCCCAAAACATCACTGCTCTAGAGGAGATCTGCATGGAGGAATGGGCCAAAATACCAGCAACAGTGTGTGAAAACCTTGTGAAGACTTACAGAAAACGTTTGACCTGTGTCATTGCCAACAAAGGGTATATAACAAAGTATTGAGAAACTTTTGTTATTGACCAAATACTTATTTTCCACCATAATTTGCAAATAAATTCATAAAAAATCCTACAATGTGATTTTCTGGAAAAAAAAATCCTCAATTTGTCTGTCATAGTTGACGTGTACCTATGATGAAAATTACAGGCCTCTCTCATCTTTTTAAGTGGGAGAACTTGCACAATTGGTGGCTGACTAAATACTTTTTTTCCCCACTGTATATATCAACGAATTGGCGAGGGCACTAGAACAGTCTGCAGCACCTGGCCTCACCCTACTAGAATCTGTGTCAAATGTCTACTGTTTGCTGATGATCTGGTGCTTCTGTCCCCAACCAAGGAGCGTCTACAGCAGCACCTAGATCTTCTGCACAGATACTGTCAGACCTGGGCCCTGACAGTAAATCTCAGTAAGACAGTAAGTAATAATGGTGTTCCAAAAAAGGTCCAGTTGCCAGGACCACAAATACAAATCTAGACACCGTTGCCCTAGAGCACACAAAAAACTATACGTACCTCGGCCTAAACATCAGCGCCACAGGTAACTTCCACAAAGCTGTGAACGATCTGAGAGACAAGGCAAGAAGGGCCTTCTATGCACACACTGTGTGTGTTTATTAATATTATTTGTCTGGAGCGTGCCATTGGGTGAATCATAAAACCACTCCCTGCAGAGAGCAGAACTGGAGAGCAGAGGAAGATAGAGATGAGATAGAACACTGATTATGTAACATGTATGAAAATGAAGCAAACAGAAAGGATTGCAGTGGCGATAGGGGAGATAGGGGACAGCGCATAGATAGAAAGCGAGAATTGTTCTGAGAAATAGGGAGAGAGGAAAGAGAGATATGGGGGAGGGAGAACAAGGAATTATTTAGGAGAAAAATAGATGAAGAGAGAGAGTGACAGGGAGAGAGAAAAACAGAGAGAGAGAAACAGAGAGAGAGAAAGACAGAAGGAGGAGGCCTTGAGCTTCGAGAATGTGTCTGGGGAGTTAACATTTCATGAACTCTTATTGTCACCATGCGAGCAGCTGCTAAGAATAAAACTGAGCTGTTCTGAATATCTTAAGTAACATCCAGATGGCAGGCGGAGGTATTTAATCAGCTGCCTCCAATGCAGGAGAGAGACATGACTGGAGGATGAGAGAAGAGAGAAATAGTTCACAGTTACCAATGGTGAAGGCAGAGACATGTATCTGTGTGCATGTACTGAATGAATGCATGCATACTTGCTTGTGTGTGCGCAAATCTGAAATGGGTAACTCTGTGAATACCACCAGCATTCCCCACATCACATTCACAAAAACCTGTCATACTGAAGGTAAGAGGTGAGAGGAGCTGAGGGAGAGAAACTACGCTAACTGATCTAAACAGGATTATGGATGCAATCAGTCATGTAAAAAAGGAGGATGCCTGTCTGATATTAACCAGCAGAAGAGGAAGCAGAGACTTGCAAAAAAGAAATTTGAGAATGTTTTCATGAACACGCTGATTCATTCATCGGCGGGCGCCAGAATGCACTATGATGTCACTTCCTTTGGGAGGCAGGTCAAATGCATTAGCACAGCACATTGACCCAGAGCACTGCTCTCAGAGACGCGTCACTCCTAACCTGCCACTGATGCTACACCACTCTATACTCCCCTGAGAGGAAAGGGAGCGAGGGATGAGAGGGAGAGAGGGATGAGAGGGATGAGAGGGATGAGAGGGAGAGAGGGAGAGAGGGATGAGAGGGAGAGAGGGATGAGAGGGATGAGAGGGAGAGAGGGATGAGAGGGATGAGAGGGATGAGAGGGAGAGAGGGATGAGAGGGAGAGAGGGATGAGAGGGAGAGAGGGATGAGAGGGATGAGAGGATGAGAGGGAGAGAGGGATGAGAGGGAGAGAGGGATGAGAGGGAGAGAGGGATGAGAGGGAGAGAGGGATGAGAGGGAGAGAGGGATGAGAGGGAGAGAGGGATGAGAGGGATGAGAGGGAGAGAGGGATGAGAGGGAGAGAGGGATGAGGAGGGATGAGGAGGGATGTGTCCTTGTGTTGTTGTTTTTTATTAGAGCTGTGTAATCACATAGTGCCTGGCTCTGGGATGTTTAAAGTTAATAATGCATTTTTCAATAATCCCTACAGCCCTGCATCAAAGGAGCCGAGGTCCTCCCAATCAGGCTTTTATGAACGCATCAATATTCATACAAAAAAGAGCATTGATTAACACGTGTTTAATGCCTACTGATACAAGCGGGTTTGTGGTCTGATCTCATTAATGAAGAGGACTGTCACTTTCATGTTAACTCTCTCCCGAAGGGCCTGGGACTGGTAGAGAACAGCCACTGGTTCATTTCCTATAGTAAAACTCATGTACAGGCACTGGTTCCCAGGAAGAGGGAAATGGTGTGTAGCCAGTATGAGATCAGTCACCGGAAGTTTAAGGCTAATCTACACTGAACAAAAATATAGAACGCAACACGCAGCAATTTCTAAGATTTTACTAAGTTACAGTTCATATAAGGAAATCAGTCAATTTAAATAAATTATTTTGGCCATAATTTATGGATTTTACATGACTGGGAATACAGATATGCATCTGTTGGTCACAGATACCTTAAAAGAAAGGTAGGGGCTTGGATCAGAAAACCAGTCAGTATCTGGTGTGACAACCATTTGCTCATACAGCACAGCAAATGTCATTCGTATACAGTTGATCAGGCTGTTGATTGTGGCCTGTGGAATGTTGTCCCACTCTTCTTCAATGGCTGTGCAAAGTTGCTGGATATTGGCAGGAACTGGAACACGCTGTCGTACACGTCGATCCAGAGCATCCCAAACATACTCAATGGGTGACATGACTGGTGAGTATGCAGGCCATGGAAGAACTGGGACATTTTCAGCTTCCAGGAATTGTGTACAAATCCTTGTGACATGGGGCCGTGCATTATCATGCTTAAACATGAGGTGATGGCATCGCATGAATGGCACGACAATGGGCCTCAGGATCTCGTCTCTGTATTTCTGTGCATTCAAATTGCCATCGATAAAATGCAATTGTGTTCGTTGTCCGTAGCTTATGCCTGCCCATAGCATAACCCCACTGCCACCATGGGACACTCTGTTCAAAACGTTGACATCGGCAAACCGCTCTGCCATCTTCCTGGTACAGTTGAAACCGGGATTAATCCGTGAAGAGCACACTTCTCCAGCGTGGGGGATACTGCCGAACTGCAGTCAGGTTTTTTTAAATTGTATTTTTAGTTGTAGTTTTTTTTAAACTTCAGTTTATCTTAGTAATTACTTTCTTAACACTTATTTTTCTTAAAACTGCATTGTTGGTAAAGGGCTTGTAAGTAAGCATTTCACTGTAAGGTCTACACCTGTTGTATGTGACAAATAAAATTTGATTTGATTTGAGGTTAAGACCCTGTTGATCACGGTGCACGCAGATTAGTTTTCTGACAGTTTGTGCAGAAATTCTTCAGTTGTGCAAACCCACAGTTTCATCAGCTGTCCGGGTGGCTGGTCTCAGACGATTCCACAAGTGAAGAAGCCGGATGTGGAGGTCCTGGGCTAGCGTGGTTACACGTGTTCTGCGGTTGTGAGGCCGGTTGGAAGTACTGCCAAATTCTCTAAAACAACATTGGAGGCAGCTTATGGTAGAGAAATTAACATTCAATTCTCTGGCAACAGCTCTGTTGGACATTCCTGCAGTCAGCATGCCAATTGCACGCTCCCTCAAAACTTGAAACATATGTGGCTTTGTGTTGTGTGACAAAACTGCACATTTTAGAGTGGCCTTTTACTGTCCCCAGCATATTGCACCTGTGTAATGATCATGTTGTTTAATCAGCTTCTGGATATGCCACACCTGTCAGATGGATGGATTATCTTGGCAAAGGAGAAATGCTCACTAACAGGTATGTAAACAAATGTGTGCACAACATTTTAGAGAAATTAGCTTTTTGTGCATATGGAACATTTCTGGGATCTTTTATTTCAGCTCATGAAACATGGGACCAACACTTTGCATGTTGTGTTGATATTGTGGTTCAGTATACTTATCTTTCAGTGAATGGAAAGATATTCCAAATTGAAATTCATTTAATTTTGTATGCCATGCCTCAAACTGCAGCAAACACCCACTCACAGTATCTAGCTGATTATCTTGTGTTTCAATTAAGGTGCAGACACCTGTAAATGAATTCCCACGGATCCATCCAAAATAATGTCTTCTCCTTCTCCCATGGCTCCAGACACTGGGGCTGAGGCTTCCCTCTATCCCCTCTCCTCTCCAAGCCTGCTTCACAGTGTACCACAGTCCACCCAGTCTATAACTGAGAGGAAATGTAGCGTGAAATGCACACACCAGCGTCACGCCTGAGCACTAAGCCCCTCCGCTGGAGACTGTCATTTGTACTGTCATTTGTACAGCCTCACCCCAGCCCCCCACTCCACCCCAATCCACACCCCC